>NC_090646.1:239475556-239775556 GCF_040937935.1 Hyperolius riggenbachi
ACGTTAAAGCCTTATCGCTATTTAACGTTAAAGACTTATTGTTATTTAGCGTTAACACACAGAACCCTCTCTGTACCTATCCCTTACCCTAAGACCCCCCTGGTGGTGCCTAACCCTAACCACCCCCCTGGTGGTGCCTAACCCTAACCACCCCTCTGGTGGTGCCTAACCCTAACCACCCCCTCGTGGTGCCTAACCCTAAGACCCCCCTGGTGGTACCTAACCCTAACCACCCCCCTGCTGGTGCCTAACCCTAACCACCCCCCTGGCTGTGCCTAACCCTAAGACCTCCCTGGTGGTGCCTAACCCTAAATATTACCTGGTGGTGCCTAACCCTAACCTTGACAGTGTTACATTAAATCCATTCACCGTCTTGCAGTTAAATAACTTCTGCAGTTTGGCTTATGTAGGGCGCTATCGATAAATAACATTACTGTGCACAATAACGTCTGCAGTTTGGCATATGAACGGCACTATTCATAAATAACGTTACTGTGTGCCGTTTTTCTTCTTTTTTCCCTGTGCGCCATTATTATGCAGTACTAACAATAATTAGCGATGAGCGTATCTTTTTGATGCGGCGCCATTTTTATGCATAGGCACTGTGCGCCATTGTTCACTGATCCGTACTGCAGCACCCTGTACATCACAAGTCACTGTCAGTTCCATTGTAATGAGTGGAGAATAATGTATGCCCATGTACATTTTCCCGTTCTTCACACTGCATTGAACCTGTGGCTGCTGAGACTCCTATTACAGTGGCTTGCAAAAGTATTTGGCTCCCTTGAAGTTTTCCACATTTTGTCACATTACTGCCACAAACATGCATCAATTTTATTGGAATTCCACGTGAAAGACCAATACAAAGTGGTGTACATGTGAGAAATGGAACAAAAATCATACATGATTCCAAACATTTTTTTACAAATGATTAACTGCAAAGTGGGGTGTGCGTAATTATTCCGCCCCCTGAGTCAATACTTTGTAGAACCACCTTTTGCTGCAATTTCCGCCGCCAGTCTTTTAGGGTATGTCTCTACCAGCTTTTCACATCTAGAGACTGAAATCCTTGCCCATTCTTCTTTGCAAAACAGCTCCAGCTTAGTCAGATTAGATGGACAGCGTTTGTGAACAGCAGTTTTCAGATCTTGCCACAGATTTTCGATTGGATTTAGATCTGGACTTTGACTGAGCCATTCTAACACATGGATATGTTTTGTTTTAAACCATTCCATTGTTGCCCTGGCTTTATATTTAGGGTCGTTGTCCTGCTGGAAGGTGAACCTCGGCCCCAGTCTCAAGTCTTTTGCAGACTCCAAGAGGTTTTCTTCCAAGATTGTCCTGTATTTGGCTCCATCCATCTTCCCATCAACTCTGACCAGTTTCCCTGTCCCTGCTGAAGAGATGCAAAACAGTATGTAAGGCAGAAAATTAACACTGCACATCACTCTGAACACACCATCCCCACTGTCAAATATGGTGGTGGCAGCATCATGCTCGGGGGGAGCATGATGCTTAGAGATGAGCGTAATGACGTAATTACGATTTCGCGAAATTTCGCGTAATTAGTGTAATTACGATTATGGCCGTAAGTACATAATCGTAATGAAGAAGGATTTCGCGAAATTTCGCGTAAGCGTAATTTTTGCGTAATTTTCGCATTACAGTGGGTATTACGAAATTAATGCGTATGGCCATGCTCCCAAGCGGAAAAGTTGACGCATGGATCAATGTTAGGTAGCCGCCGACTTTAAGGGTTAATAGCAAAGCCCCCTTAAATGCTAAGAGCCTCAAATTTGAAGAATATATTAAGGAGATCAGAAGGAATAAGAGGAAATTTTTTTTTTTCAAAAAGACCTTACAGTTTTTGAGAAAATCGATGTTAAAGTTTCAAAGGAAAAATGTATACATTTAAAAACCCGCCGACTTTAACGGTTAATAGCAAAGCCTGCTTAAAGTGTAGGAACACCAAATTCCCAGGGTATATTAAGGGGATCAGTGGGAATAAGAGGAAAAATATTTTTTCAAAAAGACCTTATAGTTTTTGAGAAAATCGATTTTTAAGTTTCAAGGACAAAAATGTCTTTTAAATGCGGAAAATGGCATTTTTTTTTGCACAGGTAACAATAGTGTATTATTTTCATAGATTCCCCCAAGTGGGAAGAGTTTTACTTACTTCGTTCTGAGTGTGGGAAATATAAAAAAAAAATGACGTGGGGTCCCCCCTCCCAGACCTCTTTAACCCCTTGTCCCCCATGCAGGCTGGGATAGCCAGAATGCGGAGCACCGGCCGCGTGGGGCTCCGCACCCTGACTATACCAGCCCGCATGGTCCATGGATTGGGGGGTCTCGGAAGGGGAGGGGCAGCCAAGCTTTCCCCTCCCCCTCCGAGCCCTTGTCCAATCCAAGGACAAGGGGCTCTTCTCCACCTCCGATGGGCGGTGGAGGTGGAGGCCGCGATTTCCTGGGGGGGTGGGGGGTTCATGGTGGAATCTGGAAGTCCCCTTTAAAAGAGGTCCCCCAGATGCCCACCCCCCCTCCCAGGAGAAATGAGTATAGAGGTACTATACCCCTTACCCATTTCCTTTAAGAGTTAAAAGTAAATAAACACAAAAACACTTAGAAAAAGTATTTTAATTGAACAAAAAACATAACCACGAAAAAAGTCCTTTAATATTCTTAATTAACCATTAATACTTACCTGTCCCTTTAAATAAATGATCCCTCGCAATAGCCTCGGAAATGTTCTATCAGTTACAATGTAACAAAGTTATTTACAATGTAACAACTTTGTTACATTGTAACTACGCCGCACCCGACGTCACTCGCCGCTCAGCCGCCGCATACGCGTCCTGCACGGACCCGACAGAGCTCTGAGCTATATAGCTCAGAGCTCTCTAAGCATCTTAAGGAACCCCATTGGTCTGCTAAGGACCAATGGGGCTCCTTGGAGCCCAAATTCAAAGATGCTTAGAGAGCTCTGAGCTATATAGCTCAGAGCTCTGTCGGGTTCGTGCAGGACGCTAAGTCCCCGCCGGCTCCCGCTGCCTTCCCCGCCTCTCCCACATGTCACCCACCTGTCACCCACATGGGGTGGACAGCGGGAGCCGGCGGTGACTTATCGTCCTGCACGAACGCATAAGTGTATGCTGCGGCGGCTGAGCGGCAAATGACGTCGGGTGCGGCGTAGTTACAATGTAACAAAGTTGTTACATTGTAATAACTTTGTTACATTGTAACTGATAGAACATTTCCGAGGATATTTCGAGGGATCATTTATTTAAAGGGACAGGTAAGTATTAATGATTAATTAAGAATATTAAAGGACTTTTTTCGTGGTTATGTTTTTTGTTCAATTAAAATACTTTTTCTAAGTGTTTGTGTGTTTATTTACTTTTAACTCTTTTAACAAGTACCTCTATACTCATTTCTTCTGGGAGGGGGGGTGGGCATCTGGGGGACTCCCAGATTCCACCATGAACCCCCTCCCCCAGTAAATTGCGGCCTCCACCTCCACCGCCCATCGGAGGTGGAGAAGAGCCCCTTGTCCTTGGATTGGACAAGGGCTCGGAGGGGAAAGCTTGGCTGCCCCTCCCCTTCCGAGACCCCCCAATCCATGGACCATGCGGGCTGGTATAGTCAGGGTGCGGAGCCCCCACGCGGCCGGTGCTCCGCATTCTGGCTATCTCAGCCTGCATGGGGGACAAGGGGTTAAAGAGGTCTGGGAGGGGGGACCCCACGTCATTTTTTTTTTATATTTCCCACACTCAGAACGAAGTAAGTAAAACTCTTCCCACTTGGGGGAATCTATGAAAATAATACACTATTGTTACCTGTGCAAAAAAAAACTGACATTTTCCGCATTTAAAAGACATTTTTGCCCTTGAAACTTAAAAATCGATTTTCTCAAAAACTATAAGTTCTTTTTGAAAAAAATGTTTTCCTCTTATTCCCACTGATCCCCTAAATATACCCTGGGAATTTGGTGTTCCTAAACTTTAAGCAGGCTTTGCTATTAACCGTTAAAGTCGGCGGGTTTTTAAATGTATACATTTTTCCTTTGAAACTTTAACATCGATTTTCTCAAAAACTATAAGGTCTTTTTGAAAAAAAAAATTTTCCTCTTATTCCTTCTGATCTCCTTAATATATTCTCCAAATTTGAGGCTCTTAGCATTTAAGGGGGCTTTGCTATTAACCCTTAAAGTCAGCGGCTTTTTTATATTATACGGAGCGTTACGGTTTAACGCGAAATTATGGTATGGTTTAATGCGAAATTACGGCATGAACGAAACGCGAAATTACGCGTTGAAAATTACGCTTACGGTATTTTCAATTACGATTTTAATGGCAATTACGCTACCGTAATTTCGCATCGTAATCGCAAATTTCGCATGCGTAATTATGGTAATGCGAAATTACGAAAATTTCGGCTCAACTCTAATGATGCTGCCACCACCATATTTGACAGTAAGGATGGTGTGTTCAGAGTGATGTGCACTGTTAGTTTTCTGCCACACATACTGTTTTGCATTTTGGCCAAAAAGTTCAGTTTTGGTCTCATCTGACCAAAGTACCTTCCTCCACATGTTTGCTGTGTCCCCCACATGGCTTGTGGCAAACTGCAAACTGAACTTCTTATGCTTTTCTGTTAACAATGGCTTTCTTCTTGCCACTCTTCCATAAAGGCCAATTTTGTGCAGTGCGTGACTAATAGTTGTCCCATGGACAGATTCCCCCACCTGAGCTGTAGATCTCTGCAGTTCGTCCAGAGTCACCATGGGCCTCTTGACTGCATTTCTGATCAGCGCTCTCCTTGTTCGGCCTGTGAGTTTAGGTGGACGGCCTTGTCTTGGTAGGTTTACAGTTGTGCCATACTCCTTCCATTTCTGAATGATCGCTTGAACAGTGCTCCGTGGGATGTTCAAGGCTTTGGAAATCATTTTGTAGCCTAAGCCTGCTTTAAATTTCTCAATAGCTTTATCCCTGACCTGTCTGGTGTGTTCTTTGGACTTCATGGTGCTGTTGCTCCCAATATTCTCTTAGACAACCTCTGAGATCGCCACACAGCAGCTGTATTTGTACTGACATTAGATTATACACAGGTGCACTCTATTTAGTCATTAGCACTCATCAGGCAATGTCTATAGGCAACTGACTGCACTCAGATCAGAGGGGGCTGAATAATTATGCACACACCACTTTGCAGTTATTCATTTGTAAAAAATGTTTGGAATCATGTATGATTTTCGTTCCACTTCTCGTGTGTACACCACTTTGTGTTGGTCTTTCATGTGGAATTCCAATAAAATGGATTCATGTTTGTAGCAGTAATATGACAAAATTTGGAAAACTTCAAGGGGGCCGAATTCTTTTGCAAGCCACTGTATTTGATACTAGAGCAGCCAGACAGATTTGCAGATTTGTTTGCTTTCTCCTTTTCCAACACATAAAACAAAATAAAGTGTTTCCTTTGTAGGAGCTAACAAGGCTGTTAAGGACCACTATCAAGAAAACATTTTACATTTTTAAATACATATAACATGTACTATAAATTACTTTGTTCCTATGTTGCTGTCAATTACAGTACTTAGCAAAAAGTTGACAGATCTGACAGATTTTGGACTAGTCTATCTCTTCATGGGGAAATATCAGTATCACCTTTATTGTTTATAAAAGCACTTCCTGGAAAGGTTCTAGGAGCTCCTGTTGTTCCCCATGTTCTTATGTTCTTTTGCAATTAAGAAATAACTGTGAATCCCCCATAAGTTGATAGACTACTCCAAAATCCAACAGATCTGTCAGATTTGCACTACCTGCTGTAAGTGACAACAAAATAGGAAAAAAGTAATTTATAGTGCATTTTACTCTGGGAGAAATGTGCATTTTATATAAATGTATTTTAAACTTCAAACTTTTTTGTGATAGTCGCCCTTTAACTGTGGCAACAGAAGCATGGGGGCCAGATATTCAGATAAAACTCATGCTAGTTAAAGTGAAATGGATGTCCAGTGAGAAATGGTAACATGAGTAAACCTATACATCGCTTACTGCAACCAAAGAGAACAATAGTGAATAAAGCCTGAACCTTGCAACAGAAATGGATTAAGATAAAATGGGGCCCTTGGCAACATAGTAGTTTTTGCACACTGCTGATGGTCACCTGGCTTTTTTTTAGTAAGATTTGGTGGGGCTAACATCCACCAGGCCCTTAAAGGATACCACAACTGACATGTGGCATAATGAGATAGACATGGGTATGTACAGTGCCTAGCACACAAATAACTATGCTGTGTTCCTTTTTTTCTTTCTCTGCCTGAAAGAGGTAAATATCAGGTATGTAAGTGGCTGACTCAGTCCTGACTCAGACAGGAAGTGACTACAGTGTGACCTTCACTGATAAGAATTTCCCCCTTTTTTATCTCTTTCTTGCTCTCAGAAGCCATTTTCTTCTAGGAAAGTGTTTTATAGTTGAAATTTCTTATCAGTGAAGGTCACACTGTAGTCACTTCCTGTCTGAGTCAGGACTGAGTCAGCCACTTACATACCTGATATTTACCTCTTTCAGGCAGAGAAAGAAAAAAAGGAACACAGCATAGTTATTTGTGTGCTAGGCACTGTACATACCCATGTCTATCTCATTATGCCACATGTCAGTTGTGGTATCCTTTAAACTCTTTCCAGGCCGTAGGCAACTGCCTAGAATTGCCTTGTAGATGATTCAGCTCTGCTTTGCACCACCATAGTGCATAACCCACTAATGTAAATAGATAAGATTTAGCTGCAACTATATTTTTCTAGCAAGTGTTGGATGACTGCAACTAAAATAAAGAGTGGCTGGTGTTGAAAGCATTTTGCAAGAAAAAGCTCATGGTCGAGAATAGTATTGCTTTGTTTGTGAGGTACTAGAGATTAGATTTAGACATAACAGTAAGTGAATGCATGTGCAGTGTTACTACATTCTTTCCCTGTCACGTACAAACATTTTTATAAGCTCTGCATAGCTGACTGACACTCCACAGAATTCTGCCTCATGTTAAAGGTTTGCTAGAGAGAAGAAAAAGTGGGAGGTTATTTCTCACGTTCTCAAAAGGAAGGCAATTTCTACAGTTATTCCTTTCCAACATACGTTTAGTAGAGAAGCACAAGGAGAGATGGCTACAGCAGGCAAGGTATGTGAATAGATTTATAAGCTGATATACTGTATTATGGCCAGTAATGCAAAACATAAAGCTAGATAAATCTTATAATATTGACTTATTGTACTCAAAATGCTATCATGACCAGTACACCTGTTATGAGCTGCATTGCATTTACTATTTTTGTAAAAGACTGAATGTAGTAGATTTGCTTGCACTGAAATAAGCCTGGTACACACCATGCAATTTCCTGTCAGATCGCCAGGTTGAAACAATAATTTCCAACAGGTCCAATCAGGTTCGGATCTCTTTTAAGATCGATTTTCCATTCAATACTGCACAAAATCGATTCCATTATCGATCAGGACCCGATTGGATCTGTACCAGGCTTTAGTCACAAACTGCCATTGTTTAACTATTAATGACAAGCTGCTGCCACTGTGCTCATGCAGTGCGCGTGTGCACCAGTGTGCCCCCCTCGTGTGCACGTGCGTGCTCCCGCGCATGCATGTGCATGCCCGTGCACGTGAAAATTGTGAAAAAAAAAACACCATAGAAAAAATACACCTTTATTTCCAAATAATATATTTTCACCATACTTTGTACTAGGGACATAATTAAAATCTTAACCAGTACAAATAGGCAGATAAAATGTGTGGGTTTTATGCACAGTAGCAGTGTTTATATTAAAACTATAGGGGATAAAATTGGAGAAATAGTGTAATTTTTCATTTTTTCCTTGTTTTTCCCTTTAAAATGCATAGAAAATAAAGTAATTACTGAAAACAAATATCAACTCCCCAAAGCCCAATTGGTGGTGAAAAAAACCAAGATATAGATCATTTCATTGTGATTAGTAGTGATTAAGTTATCGGCAAATGAAAGGGATAAGAACTGAAAGGTGAAAATCGCTCTTGTTAGGGTAAAAACCCCTTTGGGGTGAAGTGGTTAAAGATGAACTATATTCAACCTTCCTTTCTGTTCTGCTGAACCGCATTTTTCTTATGCCTGCTAACTCCAGATGAATCAGGCTTTCTTTGAGAAATGTTACTACCTGTCACTACCATGTCTCATGTTTGTGCAATGCTGTTCTCTATATATAAAGACTAGAGATGAGAAAGTGAGGTAAGAGGTGTCACTACAAGGGGGAGCAGCCCAGTGTTGCCAACCGTCAGTAAATTTACTGACAGTCAGTAAAAAAGTCAACAAATCTGGGCTGTCAGTAAAGTCCATGAAAAAAATGGTGGTGTCAGTAAAAAAAACCCTCTCTCTTTCTTAGAAGATCACAGCACTTACCGCTTATCAGTTCACGTATCACTTTGGAATGTACATTGCTCTAGCTAAAGGTGGCCATACATCTGTAGACTTGGCGGCCAATCGACCATCAGATAAGACAATTATTATTGATATTATAAAAATCAGTGCCATCAAGAGCATGCCTAGTTGACAATCAAACCAATTTCGGGCCAAAATCGGTTGCATGTATCGATCGCATGTAACAATTGGACATTGCGGAAAATCTCAGGTTGGCATGCTCGATAAAGTGTGCAGATTGCGATAATCGTGAACAAACGTGATGGAAACCCGCGGTCGCATCCCCCAAATGTAAATGTATCAAAGTCCCCCCTCTCCCCCAGATGCCATGCATTAATACTTCACCTGTCCGGTGTTCACCACTGCACTCTTCTTCCTCATTCGCGCCTCACGTGGTTGCCGGTGTATTGCACGTAGGGCGCATGTGTGATATCTTTCATTTAATTTCAATAATATTAGATGGCAGTAAAAAAAGTGTTTTGTTGGTAAATTTTTTGTGCTTTGTTAGTGAAAATGTATTTCCAAGGTTGGCAACAATGGAGCAGCCTCTGAACCCACAGGAAGGCTGGAGGCACTGTGGAGCCCTAAAGTCTTACAGGAACTACTTCTACAGAGCAGATGGCCACAATTGCTATGGGTGGAGGTAGCCATGGTGGCCACTCTTAAAAGGAGGGTCCATGGAGTTGGTTTAAAAAATAAAAAAAATACTAATCCACTTACCTGGGGCTTCCTCCAGCCCGTGGCAGGCAGGACGTGCCCTTGATGCCGCTCCGGAGGCTCCCGGTCTTCTCCAGTGGCTCACCTGACCTGGCTAGGTCGGCTTCCTTGCCGGGCTTCTCCTTGCGCTCCAACGTGCGTCTCACGCGGTCGTGCTGACATCATCGGACGTCCTACGGACTGTACTGCGCAGGCGCAGAACTACTGCGCCTGTACAGTACAGCCTGGAGGACGTCCGATGACGTCAGTGCGACCGCGTGATACGCATGTTGGAGCGTACAAGACCCTGACCTGAATGGATGCCGGCCTGGCCAGGTCGGGTGAGCCACCGGAGAAGACCGGGAGCCTCCGGAGCGGCATCGAGGGCACATCCTGCCTGCCATGGGCTGGAGGAAGCCCCAGGTAAGTGGATTAGTATTTTTAATTTTTTAACTAACTCCGTGAACCCTCCCTTTAATATATGATCCCTGGCTGTAGGGGACACCACAAGGGCAAAGGGAAAGGGGAGGAAATATGGTGGTGTGCCCAATTAGAGTTTTGCTGGGGGATACATGATTAGTAGTTATGCCCCGGAGTGGGGGAGACACCATCAAGATTGGGAACATTCAATAGAAGGATAAAGGATTTGGCACCTTAAAGGGAACCAGAGACGAAGACTGCCTAAAAAATAAAAAAAAGATGTTATACATACCTGGGGCTTCCTCCAGCCCCATAAGCTTGGATTGCTCCCACGCCGCCATCCTCCGCTGCCTCTATCGCCGGTACCGGATCCCATCATATCCGCTGGACGCGGCCAGTCTTCCACATGCACAGGGGCTCCCTCCGGCTCTGTACGCATGCGCCTGCGCAGTACGGAGGGAGCACACTGCGCTTGCGTAGACTGGCACGACTGGCCGAAATAACGGTACCTGGTACCAGCGAAAGAGGCAGTGGAGAAAGGCGGCGTGGGGGGGATCCAGGCTGATAGGGCTGGAGGAAGCCCTAGGTATGTATAAATCTCTTATGTTCTTGTCTCTGGTTCTCTTTAACTATGCAAATCTAAATTTGACCTAGGAATTGCTACGAGTGTAATTTTCCCCACACTGTAGTTAGTGAGAGGCCATCTGTGGTGTAGCTACAGACCCATGGGCTACAGTGTGAAAGTGACACTAGCTGAAATAACCACAATTTGGGCCACCCAAAGCAAAATTTTGATGACATTCATGCCAAATTTGCAGAGTGCTCAGCCGACTACAGCATCATGCCCTGGGCACTAATGTGCATCCACTAAAATCAGGAACTGTTTTCCTTATCTTAGAGGTGTCTAGCATCCTGATGGATGGCTGCATCACGGTATTTGACCCCACCCAGCGTATAAATAAAGGAAACAAGAGTTAGGGCAGCTGTATTTAACAAATTAGATATGTTTCATTCAAGGTAGAGAAACAAAGTTCTGACACCAAAATGCATCAGGGAGGATACAAACCACAAATGGTCTTACCTGCAGCGTGCTCCACAAAATGTTCAATTTGCAGTCCAAAAAAGATGAAAGGAGAGGGGCATCAGCTGCATAAAAACCCTTTATTGTGGTCGGGTGGACACAGTGGTTACAGCAGTAGGGGGAAAACAAAGATGTCTGACAGCTGTTTCACAGAGATTAACTGAAGAAGCAGAGTAAAGGGGCCCATACACCTAACGATTTTCCCGCCGATATACAGCAGATTTAATCACTGTGATCGAATCTGCTGTGAAATCGCTGCACAAACGCTGACCGAATGATCGATTTCCATCCGAAATCGATCGTTCCCGTCGATCCGACCCTGCGGAAGATTTCGCTAGTTTGCCAGGGGGTCGGGAGTGCGTCGACAGCGGCGTTCGAATGTCCGACGACCGACGCTTGCGGCAATACATTACCTGCTCCGCCATGTCCCCGCTTTCACTGCTGCTCCTTCTCTGCTGGGTTCCGGCAGGCTTCCCTTCTTCCTGTCCCGACAGGAAGTTTAAACAGTAGAGCGCCCTCTACTGTTTAAACTTCCCTGGACAGGAAGTGAAATGAAGCTGGAGCCCTGGAGCCGAGCGCGGAGAAGAAGACAGCGGAGACCGGGGGACTCGCGCCGGCCGGATAAGGTAATGTATGAGGGGGGGGGGGGGGGCGGCAGTGGCAGCTTCACAGATGGTGAATCGATTTCATGCTGAAATCGATTCACAATCTGTTTGCAGTAAAAGCAGCCATACGATCCCTCTCTGATCAGATTCGATCAGAGAGGGATCTATCTGTTGGTCGATCTAATGGCAAATCGACCAGTGTATAGCCACCTTTAATCTCTACGAATTACCTGTCAGACATTCCCCCCTCCCCCTTCTCTGCTGTAACCACTGTGTCCACCCAACCACAATAAAGGGTTTTTATGCAGCTGATGCCCATCTTCTTTTTTGGACTGCTATATAGATATGTTTGCTGCAAAGGAGAAAGTTAGCTACTGTATATTCCTGCGTATAAGACTACTTTTTAACCCTTGAAAATCTTCTGAAAGTTGGGGGTCGTCTTATACGCCGGGTGTCATTGATGCCGGGTGATATGCCCTATCCTGTTACCGCCTCTCAGATCTCCCTGCTGAGGGAGCGCAATCTATTCTTCCATACCTCTCTGATAAACAGGTAGACAAGGAAAGCTGACCAGTCTACTTAAGGAGAGTTGACCAATGCAACAAGTCAATTGACTATATACTGTTATATACAGTGTAACACATACAGTACAGCACTAGTATCTGTTTATACATAGAACCAGTACATGATTTTTTTATTTTAATTTGGTGTGCGTTGGAAGAGGGGTAGTCTTATACGGCGAGTATATCCCAAACTCTATATTTTAACTGGAAAAGTTGGGGGGTCGTCTTATACGCCCAGTCGTCTTATACGCCGGAATATACGGTAGGTCAACTTGAAGATAATAGAAATGTTATTATTGTTGTGGGAGTCTAGGTATGAAGGAGCTATAGTGCTGGTGCAGTGCTGACCTGCATTGGCAATCATCATCATGTTAGAAAAGAGCACATGTGGCGAGCACATTGATGGTGTAACATCTGAAGTAAGAGAGATATGGAGTCTCATATTTATTTCCTTTTAAACAATACCAGTTGCCTGGCTATCCTTCTGATCCTCTGCCTCTAATACTTTTAGCCATAGACCCTGAACTAGCATGCAGCAAATCAAGTGTTTCTGATATTTTTGGCAAATCTTACAAGATAAGCTGCATGCTTGTTTCTGGTATGATTCAAACATTACTGCAGACAAACAGATCAGAAAGACTGCCTAACAACTGGTATTGTTTAAAAGGAATTAAATATGGCATCCTCCATATACTTCTCACTTCAGGTTCCCTTTACATTAATGCACTTACAGAAATGGCAGTACAACACACTCTACAAGAGAATCCATTCTTATGGGACCACATCCACAACCTCTGTACCAACGTTGAGGCCAGCAGCCCCATTTGTCCGATGGTCAGGTACCAGCAGTCAGTCTCTTCTGCTTTAGTGACATCACAACATGTTTCACGGTATTCACGCCTATGTCAGGTGACACAACCTGTGCGGGCTAGTGAATTTATAAACAGTATATAAGCATAAAATTATACTCAAGTCCTATTCCCCTGCACATCATGAGTTTGGTGGAGAGCTGAATTACTGCGCTAGAACTTCTGTGCCTATATCCTCCAGAAATGTAAATATGACCCTGATAATATAAACCTCTTATAAAAGACTGCAGTCGATATTACTATAAAAGCAGTGCAGTGAAGATCTCTGTTTTCTTTCAGGCTCCCACTTGCAGTATGTGTGTTTTTTTAATGTTGTCAGTGCAAAAGCTAATATTGAATTTCTACCCAATCCAAGTGAAATCAAATAAGCCATCCACCATTGCAAATGTAAATGTAAGGTGGCCATACACTTGCAGATGACAGCCCAACATGCAAAAGAGATTAGATTTCACTTTGATCCCAAACCAATCAGAGAGGAACCTATTTCTTCCACGCACTGTGCACACATATTTAATAGATTTAGGCATCATATCAATTGAATAGCTATCATGGCTTTCACTATATTGAATACAGTGCAATCACTATGGGCTAGCAATCTACCACTGGAGTCATCAAATGATCTCAGTGCTGGGGATTTAATTACTAGACTTCTCCAAACTTCTTTGGGTATTTGGTTACTTTAATACCTTATAGGTTAGGATAAGGTGGGAAGAAATTGAAGGGTGAAACTTTTTTCATACATTGTTGGTTACTGGGGGGAGAGTTGGCATATGTAGGATATATGGTTTAAAGAGGACCTGAACTCTTGCATAAGACAGAAGGAAAACATATACAAATGGGCCCTGTGTGTATTTAGAGAGTTTAGCCTAATTACCCCTCATCTGTGACGAAGCACAAGCTGTAATTTGATCTCTACAGCTGTGTCAACTTATGCCACGGAAGAGCAGCTACTTGGTAAATACAGGATGTTAACAATATGTCTGCTTCGATGATAGCAGGTAGTAGAAACACTACAGATTTATTGTAGGATTTGTATCAGCTGCAACAAAGAAACGTTTTTCTTTAACCACTTGAGGACCGCAGTGTTAAACCCCCCTAAAGACCAGGCCATTTTTCACTTAATAGGCCACTGCAGCTTTAAGGCCTCGCTGCAGGGCCGTACATGTCAGCACACAAGTAATTCCCATCCCCCCCCCCTTTTCTCCAGACCAACAGAGCTTTCTGTTGGTGGGGTCTGATCGCTCCCCCAATGTTTATTTATTTATTTTGCCAAATATTTGATTATTTTATAAATAAATTTTACTATTTTTGTTTAAATTTTTTCCCCAGCCCTCCCTCCCCCCGCCTGCCAATCCCTGTGATTAGCTGCCATAGGCTTCAGCCTATGACAGCCGATCACTTCTGTCTCCCCCAGGGCTGTTCCCAGTACAGCGCTGCTTTAGATTGCAGCGCTGTACACTGTTGTTAGACGGCGATTTCACCGTCTAACAGTCTCTTAGTGGCGATCGCTGCTGGGAGGCTGATGGCGGAGCGGAGCTCCGTCATTGAAGCGGGGATGCGTGCATTTTGGCCCGCGCGATCCCCTGCAAACCCCAAGGACTTTACACTGATTGGAGTTAGGCGGTCCTGGGGCTGGCGCTGCGTGCACGCCCATCGGCGTGACACGGTCGCCAAGAGGTTAAAGGGTATTATGCTGTTGCGTATCTTTTAGAGCAGAGAGGAAGTTCTGAGATTAGGTCGGCTATAATGTTTAATGGAATTATGGCTGGGGTGTAGGAACTTATGGAATAAAAATCACATGTATACTTCCATAGTGTAGCATTACAAAATGTAAATGCGACAAGTTATATCTACCTTATATTTACTCTTTTTTTTCCCTTAAAAGCATTGGCTGTATGCTAGTCTGTGGTATCAGCCTAATACAAAATTGAGTGTTACCTTTTTCACAAAATGGTATGTTCAGCCAATCCGTCAATTTTGGACACAGTACAGGTCAGGTTAAGCCAATAACTGGGGAAGAGGGATGCAAGAATGTGATATTTGGGAAGGGGGTGATGTGGGGGTTTTGCAGTGAAAATTGTGGTGGTGAATTTGGAGGTCATATTTACTGAAATCAAAGACGTTTTAACAGGTCAAGTGACATAATAACATAAGACCCCTTATTTGATCGTAGCTTCACAATTCTTGCATCCATTGAACTTGAATTTCTTTGCAGGATGTCAAAATAGCCTCCCAGAGGTGCTACTTGGATGTAAACTGCCTCCCAGTGCTCTCACCCTCAAAGATCTTTGCTTGGGTGCCCCAAAGGTTCTCATTAGGATTGAGGTCAGGGAAGGATGGGGGCTACACCATGAGCTTCTCTCCTTTTATGCCAATATCAGCCAACTGTATTCCTTGCAGCATGAGATGGTACAATGTCATGCATGAAAATGATTTTGTCATGAAAAACAAAGTTCTTCTTTTTGTACCATGGAAGAAAGTGGTCAGTCAGAAACTCCACATACTTTTTTGAGGTAATTTTCACACTTTCAGGGATGCTAAAGAGGCCGACCAGCTCTCTTTCCATTATTCCGGCCCAAAACATGACCACACCCCTTCCTTGGTGATGTCACAGCCTTGGGACATGGTGGCCATCTACCAACCAACCATCCACCACTTCTTCAATCTGGACCATCCAGGGTTGCACAGCACTCATCCGTAAACAAGACTGCTTGAAACCACACGTTAGCTTACCTGCTAACGGTATTTGTAGTATCACTCCAGGACAGGTACACTTTGAGACTTGGTCCCTACCAGGAGCAGGAAACATCCAAAAGCCTCCCTATAAATTTCAAGCGGAACCGTAGGTCAGGCAGTATAGTAACAAGTAACAGGAACCAACATAACTTAACCAATATGCTAATATATAAACAGTATAAAAACATAACAATTCTGTTTAAATATCAATGCATATAAACATGTATAAAAATGCAATACAGATATATTAATGTAATTATATGGGTGTGTACCCCACCTAAAATGGGGTGATACTAAAAATACCATTAGCAGGTAAGCTAACATGTGGTTTTTCCAATACACTTCAGGACAGGTGCACTTTGAGATAATTATTATTATTTATTGTATTTATAAAGCGCCAACATATTGCGCAGCGCTGCACAATAGATAAATGGGTTAACATACTAAGGTAGAACATACGCAAACTCACAACAAAATAAGATCATGCAAATGATTTGATAACAGTACAGTGACATAGGTCAAAATAGAGACTGTTCTAGTCCACAAGAGGGGTGACTGTCAGTAAGATTGCATAATCAAGCTGGAAACACTAGGGAGGAGGGCTCTGCCAGAGGCTTACAATCTAAAAGGTGGGGGTGGAGATAATAGGTGCATCTTTTGAGAGGGTGATAAGCAAGTAAAAAACTTTACCAACCTTAGGGCGGGTTAACTGCCTCCAGGCCAGTTCTCCCATAGCTTTGATCCCTTGCTGAAAGCCAATCAAGTCTATAGTGCTTCATGAAGGTGTTGAGACTCTTCCATGTTGCAGATTTACAGATGTCCATAGGCGATATACCTGCCTTGTAGGCCCAGGTCGTTGCAGCTGTCCTTGTGGAATGAGCCCTTAAATTTGAAGGAGGCTCTTTCCCCATAGATTTATATGATTCTGTTAAAAAGTCTTTGATCCCCTTGACTATTGTTTTTCCTGAAGCTCTAGCTCCTTTAAATTTTCTTGAGAAGTTCACAAATAAAGATTCAGTTTTCCTGAAATCTTTGACCTGTTCCAGGTAGGATAATAAACTTTCTTTAACATCCAACCTGTGCCATCTGGTTTCTTTTTCTGTTTTAGGTTCACTGTAAAATGATGGTCTATACATGTAGAAAAAAGAAAGCCCATATGTACAGACATTCCACCAGGTTCGCGAGCGTCACCTCGCTTTGAGAGGAGGAGAGGACACCTCACCTTTTTAAGTGTTTTTATATATTGAACTTTCCAATGTGTCAATTATCAGATGTTAATTCTTGTCAATAAATTTACAACAATTTAATATATCTTCAGTGCTGTACATATGGGCTTTCTTTTTTCTACATGTATAGTTCCTCTTTCGGGCCCAAGCACACTCATATAGCTTGCCAGTGTTTGCGGACAAATACTTTTTGTTGTAAAATGATGGTAAAATAATCTCCTGAGTCCGATGGAATATATCTCCAACTTTAGGCAAGAACTCCAGACTTGTTCTTAGAACCACTCTATTGTTAAAGAAACAACAGAATGGTTCTTTGCAGGATAGAGCTTGTAATTCACTAACTCATCTAGCGGAGGTAATTGCTACCAGAAATACTGTTTTCAATGTAGATAACCGTAAAGAATCATTGTCCAAAAAAATTCAGACGAGAGCGCCTGCAAAACTAAAGGTAAATCTCATCTGGGAATTTGTTTAATATAAACTGGTTTGTTACTTTCAATAGACTTTACAAACCAAATGATCAGTGGATCTGTCGCTAATTTTTTGTCTAATAAAACTGATCAGGCTGCATCCTGGACTTTAATAGTACTTAAAGCCAGACCTTTATCCACGCCTTCTTGCAAGAATTCCAAAATGGATGCAATTTCTGTTGATTTAAAATTAGAAGTTTGTAACCATAAATTATAAGTTTTCCAGTATTTCTGATAAATTAACGTTGTATTTCGTTTCCTACTATTTAGCAGAGTTCTAATTACTCTTGCATACAGCCCTTTAGTTTTAAGGCTGGATAGTGTAATGGTTAAGGGCTCTGCCTCTGACATGGGAGACCAGGGTTCAAGTCTCGGCTCTGCCTGTTCAGTAAGCCAGCACCTATTCAGCAGGAGACCTTGGGCAAGTCTCCCTAACACTGCTACTGCCTATAGAGCGTGCCCTAGTGGCTGCTGCTCTGGCGCTTTGAGTCCGCCAGGAGAAAAGCGCTATATAAGTGTTTGTCTTTGTCTTTTTGTCTTTAAGGACTGACTCCTCAGTAGCCAAGCTATTAGTTTCCATGTCATTGCTTTTTAAACAGGATGGCCCTGAATCAGAATCATGTCTTCTGAAACTGGTAACCTCCACGGCTGTTCTACTGAGTGAGCCAGCAGCAGAGGGTACCAAGACCTCCTCGGCCACTCCGGAGCAAGTAATATCATTGTGATTGTTGAATCCAGTAATTTTTGTAGAACTAACAACATTAGATTCAATGGAGGAAATGCATAGATTAGGGTTTTGTTCCAATTCTGAGACAGTGCATCTATTCCTAATGGATTGTCCATTACATTCAATGAGTAAAAGTGGATGCACTTGTTGTTCATTTTGTTTGCAAACAAGTCTATGTGAGGTTGACCCCATCTTAACACTAGCTGTTTGAATATTTTGTTGTTCAGAGACCATTCCGTGTTTGATATCTGTTGCCGACTCAACTGATCGGCCAACACATTTAACGATCCCTTTAGGTGAACTGCAGTTAAGGATAGAAAGTTTGTTTCAGCTATTTGTAGAATTTCCAAAGCCAGATGTAGAAGCAATTTCGATCTCGTTCCCCCATGACGATTGATATAGGCAACTACTGTGGAATTGTCTGTTTGTATCTGAACATGAGTTGCCTGCAGTATGTGCATAGTGCTGAGAATTGCCATTTTCACTGCAAATAGCTCTCTGTAATTGGAGGAATGGTTGTACACGGACTGATCCCAGATTCCCTGAACCTGAAAAGATTCTACATGTGCACCCCAACCTGTTGCACTCGCATCTGTAGTCAATATTTTTTGTATCGGAAATCTCCATAATTTCCCCACACTGAGATTCACACACTGTTTTCTACTAACCACCATTGAAGATCTTTTTTCACTTCTCTGTCTATGATCAACACCACACAGGGCCAGGCCGAGGCATAGGCTGGAGAGGCTCCAGCCTCAGGGCGCAGTGTAGGAGGGGCGCACAATTCATTCAGCTGTCATTCCTAATTGTGTTTGAAGCAGAAAGAAATAAGAAAAGGGGATGCATAGCAGTGACTGCAAGCTAGATAACTAGATATTAAGGTGTTGGGGAGGTTGTGGGCCCTGTGGCACCTCTTAGTCTAATAGCAATCAGTGTGTGAGGGCTGGGGTGGGAGGGATGGGGGGAATCGCACTTTGCTGTCTCAGCCTTGGGTGCTGGAGGACCTTGTCCCGCCTCTGACACCACATCCAGTAAATACGGATTCTTGTCCAAATTGTTCAACATCCAGGACTGAAGAATTCTGACATGCTTTATGGCCCACTGTTCCGCTGGCGCTGATGATGTCAGAAGACTCAGCAAACGCATGATCTGTCTCAGGGATACGTGTATCCTCACGAATTGATCTACTTCGTTTAAGATTTTTTTTTTTTAATTTTTCTGTTGGAAGAAACAATTTTTGATTTATTGAATCTATGATGATCCCCAGAAATTGAATTTTCAGAGTAGGTTCTAACTGCGACTTCTCCTCACTGATTAACCACCCGGCTTTATCAAATTTTCTTCTGATTTTGCAATAATCAATAGATCGGTCAAGTAAGAAATTATTAGCACTCCCTTCCTGTGAAGAGATGCAACTAATTCTGCCATGACCTTTGTAAAGATCCTTGGACCTGAGGTAATCCCAAATGGGAGGCAACGGAATTAAAGATGTTGTATTCCGTCTGCCATTTGGACTGCAAATCTCAGGAATGTTTGAGAATTCAATTCTACTGGTATTTGCCAGTAAGCGTCTTTTAAATCTATGCTGAGCATAAATCCTCCCGGAATCAATAGATTATTTATTGAATTAATTGATTCCATGCAAAAATTTTTGTATCTTATGAATATAGGATTGATAGGCTTCAGATTGAGAATCAATCTGAACTTTCCTGACGGTTTCTGAACGAGTTTGTTTTGTTTTCTTGACTGTTTTTACAAAAAAAAATTGTTTTCCCTGAACCGATGTTTTCTTTTTGGGAAACAATTTTTTCTTATCCACCATGTGTTCTAGAATCTGTTCTAGTTCAGGACCAAAGAGATTATCGCCAACCACAGGCATAGTAACAACTCTATTTTTAGAGGACATGCTACCATGCCAGGATTTTAACCACAGATTTTGTCTAGCAACATTAGAAATACCAGCTGCTCTGGCTGTAAGTCTAATAGATTCAGATATCGCATCAGTAATGCACACAACTGCTTTATCCATTGCTGTCATGGAATTCAACAATTAATCTTTAGGAGTATCATTTGCAATATTTTCACATAATTGACTCTTCCATAAGCCTACAGTTCTAATCAGGGCCGGATTTATACTTTTTACCGCCCTAGGCCATCTGTCACCAGCCACCCCCCCCCCTTTTCGCCTCATACTCATACCAATACACAAATTTCAACAGCACCCTCCAGAAAACAGAGCTTCTGTCATCCCACCGTTCTAGCACTGGGCCTTTCTGCTCAAATAGGTTTCTTCATTGTGCAAGCACAGGCATGGGCGAGCGTGTCGATACAGATCATGCACAAGTATGGTCTGTGCATGCCCAGTAGAACTAAGGCACTTGTGCAAATTTTTATTTTTGTTTGTTACCCTGTGCACATGCACTGCATTTTACTGGGCATATGCAGACCTTACTTTCACATTCCCAGTACAGGTACACTCGCCCACACTCGATTGCTTACTGAAAAACCTATTAAACCAGAAAGGAACGCAGCACTGGAAAGGTGGGGTATAGGAAGATACAGTAACCCCCTGGACTATCCTCCCATTCCATAGAGGCACCACAGCTCCCAGCAAGACCTACCTCCCTTCTAGAGGCACCACAGCTCCCATAATGCACCTCTTCCATAGAGGCCCGGCACTTCCCAAATAGTATTGGGTTGTCTCCCAGGGCCTCAGAGATGGCTGCTGGGCCCCCAGGCCTCCTCCAGTTTGAATAGTGGTCCCTCAGGGCCCCTACAGAACATTTTCAGTGGAACGCACTCAACTGGCTTGCTCCTCTGTGTGCTTCATCCTCGTGACCTGACAGAATGTACATAATCAAGTGGTCACAAAGCATGCAGAATAGCGCACCAGCCGGACAGATGTCTGTGTGCACCACTGTGAAAACTCAGAAGCTGTGGGGGCCCACTATTCACTTTGGAGGAGACCAGGTGGTACGCTAGCTGGCTCTACGCTAGCTGGCTCTCTTCCCTTCGGGAAAACAATACTATATGGAGCAGGAGGGGCATGCTGGAAGCTGTGGTGTGTCTATGGAAGGGGGAAACATACTGGGAGCTGTGGTGCCTCTATGGAGGGAGAGGGGCATGTTGGCAGCAGTAGTACTTGTACAAAGGGGGGACTTGCTGGGATATGTGGTACCTCTATTGAAGGGAGAAGGGCTTGCTGGGGGCAGTGGTACCTCTAGAGAGAGGAAGTGGACAAATGGGACATGTAATGCTGTGGGAGAGGGGATGTCAGGAGGACTAAGGAGCATGTACTCACATGCATGCAGGCCAGGGTCACAGGGACATCGGATTCTCCAGCTTCCTGTTGCAGCCAGTGAAGGCTGCACTGCATCTCCCCATGTGAGCCGAGGTGTCCCATTAGGCTGAGCACTCTCCCCTTTCCCCGTGCTTTGCTGTCTGGAGTCCTCAGAGGGGAGGGGGAAAAGGAAGTAACAGCTGCCATGTGATCCTGGTCTCGGCACAGCAGGAAGTTCTCTGAGGCAGGCCATGCTGGGCTGAGCTGCAGACTGTGTGTTAGCTGCCTCTGCCTGCTGGGTTCTTGTGCCAGTGAGTCCGACCCGACCATTTAACCTGCCCATGCTTTTACCTTTCTGCAAACACCTTGTCACAGCGCCCCCGGCTGTACTCTCCTCCAGGACTCTCCACAGAACAGCTGTTTCAATCATCGGCCTGTGTGGCCGCCCGGCTTGTATCCCTGTGCCGCTCCTTCCCGCTCGCTAACCTGCCCGAACTGTGTAAACACAGATCCTCCTCCATAAGGTTGCTGCAGCTTGCAGGGCTGTCTGGATTCAAACAAATAGCTACAGATACATAGCGGCGCTTCCTTCATCGGAGCGATGAGAGAGATCCCAGTGACGCACCGTGTACAGGAAGTGAGTGATGTCACTTCCTGTATTTGAATTACACGGTGCGCCACTGGGATCTCTCTCATCGCTCCGATGAAGGAAGCACAGCTATGTATCTGTAGCTATTTGTTTGAATCCAGGCAGCCCTGCAAGCTGCAGCAACCTTATGGAGGAGGATCTGTGTTTACACAGTCAGTGCGGGCAGGTTAGCGAGCGGGAAGGAGCGGCACAGAGATACAAGCCGGGTGGCCACACAGGCCGATGATTGAAACAGCTGTTCTGTCAGCTGCAACAGCGCCTCAGCCAAGCTGCCGCCCTAGGCCTTGGCCTCTGTGGCCTGCCCACAAATCCGGCCCTGGTTCTAATAACACAAGTGTTTGCACAAGCTGGCCTAAAATTAGCACGTATTGCAGGCCATCATTTTTTTAACGCAAATTCAATCTTCTTGTCAGACTGATCTTTTAAATGACCTAAATCCTCAAAGGCCAATTCATCATCTCTTTCTACCTGTGAAAAGGCAGCATCAAGTTTAGGAGACTTATCCCAAACTTTACAGTCATCTTCTGCAAAGAGAAAACATCTTTTAAACCCCCTAGACATAAGCAGTTTTCTGTCCAGAATTTTCCACTGGTTATTAATCATATTTTTTGTTGTCTGATGTACTGGAAAAACCAATTCCTCCACCGCTTCCATACCTTCATATAATTTATCATGAACTGACCGAGTTGCAGGTGTGGATTTCTTCAACTTAATTCATCATAAATCGCTTCAAGTAAAATATCAGTTTCAGCTGCATGAAATCTAAAACGAGATGGTTTGACTTGTCCAGTCTCGTCTTGTGATGTATCATCTGAGCCGTTAGATGAATCATACACACTTAAATTCTCCACATCTTTATCAGAAACATCAGCACTACAGTTAGATGTCTTAGTAGCTTTCCTATGCACATGTTCAACAATTGGAAGTTGCACCTGAGTTAGAGCCTGAGGTTGCACCTGAGTTAGAGTGTGAGTCTGTACCTGTGGTTGCACCAGTGGTAGCGCCTGCTGAGATTGTTCAGACTGCTGTATTGCAATTGTAGATACAGTGAATGATGCTTTGAAATCTTTCAAAGTATCTCTTAATTGTTGTCTGAGGGAATTCATTAAATCCCTCTCAGGTAAGTTTTCTTCTTTAACTGCCTTAGTTATGCATTGCTGGCATAGGAACTTCTTCCAATTTGCAACTTCTTTACTATTACAAGCAAGGCACCGCTTTGAACTGGGCCTGGGCACTGTGTCGCCTGAGATAGTCTGCAATATAAAAAGAAAACAGGCCATATGTAATACATTGATACATATATAGAATATATATATATATATATATATATATATATATATATATATATATATATATACACATGTACACAGAACATGATATTAATATAGCCCAGCAAAGCCAACAGATCCTAATGTCTGCTATACTCACTATATATATATATATATATATATATATATATATATATATATATATGCCTCAAGCAGACATACATAGAGAGAAGCATCCAATAGAAAAGTAGGAAAAATCGGCACCAAATGCTGTGCTGGTCAGACTCTTTGGGGGGTCCTTGACAGATACTCACTGTGCCTCCAGTTTGCCGCTGCCCTGCTGGTCTCTGTCTGCTGTAGTGATGCTGTCCAATCACGCTCTTGCAGTACTTCCTGCGAGAGCGTGATTGGACAGCGTCACTACAAGAGACAGAGACCAGCAGGGCAGCAGCGGCATGCGGAGCGGAGATAGCATCATCTGAAGCTCGGTAAGCTATTCTCCGCTCGCTGCTGGCTGCACTTCTGGAGGAGGGGGGTGCGCGGAAGGGGGGGCCCCTAGGTGAGGGAGGGGGAGGGGGGAGGCTTCTCCGCTGATCTGTGCCCTCTGCCCCCCCTTCCAAGCTGGGGGGGACTTGCATTGTGTGGGGGTATCTCTGCCACCAACCTGATTGCATTGTGTGGGGGTATCTCTGCCACCAACCTGATTGCATTGTGTGGGGGTATCTCTGCCACCAACCTGATTGCATTGTGTGGGGGTATCTGCAG
Organism: Hyperolius riggenbachi; assembly: GCF_040937935.1. NCBI lineage: Eukaryota > Metazoa > Chordata > Amphibia > Anura > Hyperoliidae > Hyperolius > Hyperolius riggenbachi. Next base: position 239,499,364 of record NC_090646.1, read on the forward strand.
CCAACCTGATTGCATTGTGTGGGGGTATCTGCAGCCAACCTGATTGCATTGTGTGGGGTATCTGCAGCCAACCTGATTGCATTGTGTGGGGGTATCTGCAGCCAACCTGATTGCGTTGTGTGGGGGTATCTGCAGCCAACCTGTTTGCATTTTGTGGGGGTATCTGCAGCCAACCTGTTTTCATTTTGTGGGGGTATCTGCAGCCAACCTGATTGCATTTTGTCGGGGTATCTTGCATTGTGTGGGGGTATCTGCCGTCAACCTGATTGCATTTTGTGGGGGTATCTGCTGCCATTTGACTACTTGATGAATTATCATGAGGCATGTAACTACTTGAATATTTTATCTAAAATGTATCTGGTCAGACCTAATCTCTGTGAATAACGCCGCTACTTATTTTGTGTTTTGTATTTTTTTTTTAAGTCTGCCCATGACTCATCATGACCACGCCGATGTTCCAGTGCGTGGTGACACCCATTTAGTCGCCACATTTAGACATATCCCTATTGGAGACTGTCCTCAGAATTGCTCACAATCTATTCCCTACCATAAAGTCATGCAAAATTTCTAGAGTACATGTGTATGTGAGCCCAAAATGGGGAGGGGGGGGAGGAAGGAGGAGGAGAGGGGAGGGGGGCCCCAGGCTGAAACTTCCTTGGTGGGCCCTTGGTGTCCCAGTCCGACCCTGGATACACAACATCAGGCAGCAGGTCTAACAGCCGTTTCGCAAGCTAAAATGCTCGCTTCCTCAGAGACCAGCGAGTCTCTGAGGAAGCAAGCATTTTAGCTTGCGAAACGGCTGTTAGACCTGCTGCCTGATGTTGTGTATCTTTTACTGGATGGGATGAAATAAATTGGTTATTTGCAACTCAGCTGGTGCCCTGTTCCCTTCTATCTTTGCTGCACAATATATAGAGAAACATTTGCCCACTTAACTTAAAATGCAAGCAATCCGTTCCTCACAGCACAGCAGGAGTTGAATGATCCCCCCTGCCAAGCATGCCGCGTCCCAGCACCGCTACCACCCTTACCTTCAGTGGGTCCTGCTTCTCCTCCATTGCATGCACACGTGGAGAGTGATTGCTGGGAGGCTAGGAGGCTGCCCCTCTTCAGCCTGCTCACAAGCGGTGACATCACACTGCCCGGAAGTAGTTACTGTGATGAATGAGACGGAAGTCGGGACGACTATCGATTCTGTATCGTTCCGCAAAGTAGCGCAAAATTACACTTTTTTCTTTTCAGTGAAGGCATGTGTGTTTGATTAACTTGTTCAAACAGATTTTTTTGCTGGCCAGTGGCCAGTGACTTGTTAATTAGGCAAGGGGTGTGAAACCTAGCCAGAATCCGGGTGTAATATGTCAAAGGTTGTTCTGGCTGGTCACACTTAGATGCTAATTGAGCATCAAAAGTTCCTTTCATCACAGCAAGGGCTAAGGCAGCTTTCCCAGCGGGAGTTCAGCCGAAGCAGCACCGCTGGGGAACAGGTTTAAATTCATATGGTTTTTAATTTCGTTCTTTTAAATGAAAACCGTGTATAGCACAGCTATGAAATTAATATAGTCTTGTTCGTTAAAATCTGCCTGCTATAAAAATCATAACCCTAACCCGTCCGGTTATTGGTGTACGACCCTTCTCGGGGACACGCACTCATGCAAGATGTCATATTAATCGGTATTTTCTGACAAGTATGAATCTGCTATCCACCTAAATATGACATGTATAGTTTGAGTTGCAGTGTTTTACCATTTAAGCTCAAAATCCTCCTAGGAGGAAGTGGACTGTCATTGGTGGGTAATTCAGAGGGGGCAGGTGTGGCCACACCCCCAACCCAGCTTCATCAAAAGAACATTGCCAGCAGGCAGACTTCAGTCCTCCAAATCCCATCTTCACGAGAGCCTGCTGCTGCTAACCAGAGGACCATGTGGTTAGCGGCCATCTTGGAACTGTAACATCTGCTTGGATTACAAAATATACCTAAAGGCCTATGATTCTGAAACCAAGGACTTTGCATTTCTTTTCCCAGAAGGAAATACCCCCACACAGACTGCATTGCGGCTAAGTAAACCTTTCACAATTATTCCCTTTTATTTTAGCTTTGTGTGTATATGTTAATTAGTATGTTATATGTAAATGTGTGTAATGCATCGTACTTACTCCTCCGAAAACGTTACCTTGTGTTCTAGAGTATCTTGTATTTATAACCCGTATGCTTGAATCGGGCACAGATAGACAGATCTGGTGCCGATCCCTGCATACAGCTAAGGGTTAGCCTACAGTGTTCACAGTGTGCATATATATTTACAGTCATGTGCTGACTAGAGTTGGGCCGAACCTCCGATTTTAGGTTCGCGAACCGGGTTCGCGAACTTTCGCGAAAGGTTCGGTTCGCGTTAAAGTTCGCGAACCGCAATAGACTTCAATGGGGATGCGAACTTTGAAAAAAAAAAATAATTATGCTGGCCACAAAAGTGATGGAAAAGATGTTTCAAGGGGTCTAACACCTGGAGGGGGGGATGGCGGAGTGGGATAGATGCCAAAAGTCCCCGGGAAAAATCTGGATTTGACGCAAAGCAGCGTTTTAAGGGCAGAAATCACATTGAATGTTAAATGACAGGCCTAAAGTGCTTGCTTTCAAACATCTTGCATGTGTATACATCAATCAGGTAGTGTAATTAAGGTACTGCTTCACACTGACACACCAAACTCATCGTGTAACGCACCGCAAACAGCTGTTTGTGTAGTGACGGCCGTGCTGGACTGGTGCGCGCACCATGGCGAGAGTGCAGGTTTTGGTGGCTTTACAGCCCATATGGTCACCTGGCTGATGTAGCTGAATGACAGAACAGTGACTGTCCAGCTGATCAAATTTGGTCTGACCACAATGAGGCAACGACCTTATTATCGTGGGTGTGCCCCCCGAGACACTCATCTAGGCGCCGGTCATTGCTCCATTGTGATACGCAAGCCCCTTCACCACGGCAAGGTAATGATCACGAAGGGGAATGGGCGCATGTACATGCCTTTTCTTTTGTTGTTGCAGCTGCCCGCAGTGCAGCCAGAAAAATTAGGCAGTCATGTACACGCACCCGAAAAATTATTACAGCGGCCGCTGCTAGCAGCGGCCTAAAAAATTCAGCAATCCGCCTGGAGTCCCGGACCCTGTTGGTGGTGGCGGAGAAGGTAGTCAAGCGGCCTGCAGGCAGACATGCTGTGTGGAGGGACTGGGAGCGACTTAGTCTTCTTGGGGCAGGCCAGGCAGCCAGTCACACGGCGTGCAGGCAGAGATGCTGTGTGTGCGGGGACTGACTTAGTCTTGGGGCGGGCAGCAGCCCTCCGGGATCCATGCCTCATTCATTTTGATAAAGGTGAGGTACTTAACACTTTTGTGACTTAGGCGACTTCTCTTCTCTGTGACAATGCCTCCAGCTGCGCTGAAGGTCCTTTCTGAGAGGACGCTTGCGGCAGGGCAGGAGAGAAGTTGGATGGCAAATTGGGACAGCTCTGGCCACAGGTCAAGCCTGCGCACCCAGTAGTTCAAGGGTTCCTCATCGCTGTTCACAGCAGTGTCTACATCCACACTTAAGGCCAGGTAGTCGGCTACCTGCCGTTCCAGGCGTTGGTGGAGGGTGGATCCGGAAGGGCTATGGCGAGGCGTTGGACTAAAGAACGTCCGCATGTCCGACATCACCATGAGATCGCTGGAGCGTCCTGTCTTTGACTGCGTGGACACGGGAGGAGGATTAGTGGCAGTGGTACCTTGCTGGCGTTGTGCCGTCACATCACCCTTAAAGGCATTGTAAAGCATAGTTGACAGCTGGTTCTGCATGTGCTGCATCCTTTCCACCTTCCGGTGAGTTGGTAACAGGTCCGCCACTTTGTGCCTGTACCGAGGGTCTAGTAGTGTGGCCACCCAGTACAGCTCATTCCCCTTGAGGTTTTTTATACGGGGGTCCCTCAACAGGCAGGACAGCATAAAAGACGACATCTGCACAAAGTCGGATCCAGTACCCTCCATCTCCTCTTGCTCTTCCTCAGTGACGTCAGGTAAGTCAACCTCCTCCCCCCAGCCGCGAACAATACCACGGGAAGGTTGCGCAGCACAAGCCCCCTGCGACGCCTGCTGCGGTTGTTCTCCTGCCGCTGTCCCCTCCTCCTCTTCCTCCTCCTCCCCCAAAGAAACACCTTGCTCATCATCCTCTGAGTCTGACTCATCTTCTGCACATGACCTCTCTTCTTCCTCCTCCTCCCCCCTCTGTGCTGCCGCAGGTGTTGAGGAAACAGCTGGGTCTGATGAAAATTGGTCCCATGCCTGTTCCTGCCGTAACGGTTCCTGGTCACGCTCATTCGCAGCTTCATCCGCCACTCTACGCACAGCACGCTCCAAGAAGTACGCGTAGGGAATTAAGTCGCTGATGGTGCCCTCACTGCGGCTCACCAGGTTGGTCACCTCCTCAAACGGCCGCATGAGCCTGCATGCATTTTTCATCATTGTCCAGTTGTCGGGCCAGAACATCCCCATCTTCCCAGACTGTTTCGTTCTACTCCAGTTGTAGAGGTACTGGGTGACGGCTTTCTTCTGTTCTAGCAGGCGGGAGAACATGAGGAGGGTCGAGTTCCAGCGAGTGGGGCTATCGCAAATGAGGCGTCTCACCGGCATGTTGTTTTTACGCTGAATTTCTGCAAATCGTGCCATGGCTGTGTAAGAGCGCCTCAAATGCCCACAGAACTTCCTGGCCTGCTTCAGGACATCCGCTAAGCCAGGGTACTTTGCCACAAATCTTTGAACCACTAGATTCATGACATGTGCCATGCAGGGTATGTGTGTCAGCTTCCCCATATGCAAAGCGGCAAGCAGATTGCTGCCGTTGTCGCACACCACGTTGCCTATCTCCAGGTGGTGCGGGGTCAGCCACTCATCCACCTGTTTCTTAAGAGCAGCCAGGAGAGCTGCTCCAGTGTGACTCTCCGCTTTGAGACAAGCCATGTCTAAGATGGCGTGACACCGTCGTACCTGGCATGCAGCATAGGCCCTGCGGAGCTGGGGCTGTGTAGCTGGAGAGGAGAACTGCCACTCAGCCAAGGAGGAGGAGGAGGACAGCGAAGAGCATGTAGCAGGAGGAGAGGAGGTGGCAGGAGGCCTGCCTGCAAGCCGTGGAGGTGTCACAATTTGGTCCGCCGCTTTCTGCTTGCCATCGTTCACCACCAGGTTCACCCAATGGGCTGTGTAGGTAATGTAGCGGCCCTGCCCGTGCTTGGCAGACCAGGCATCCGTGGTCAGGTGTACCCTTGACCCAACGCTCTTCGCAAGAGATGACACCACTTGCCTCTCAACTTCACGGTGCAGTTGGGGTATGGCCTTTCTGGAAAAATAAGTGCGGCCTGGCATCTTCCACTGCGGTGTTCCGATGGCCACAAATTTACGGAAGGCCTCAGAGTCCACCAGCCGGTATGGTAACAGCTGGCGAGCTAACAGTTCCGCCACGCCAGCTGTCAGACGCCGGGCAAGGGGGTGACTGGCCAAAAGTGGCTTCTTCCGCTCAAACATTTCCTTCACGGACACCTGACTGCTGCTGTGGGCAGAGGAGCAGGAACCGCTCAAGGGCAGAGGCGGAGTGGAGGAGGGTGCCTGTGAAGGTGCAAGGGAGAAAGCGGCATAAGCAGATGATGCACCTGAAGGAGGAAGAGGAGAAGGAGGGTGACTTTTATTTTGTGTGCTGCTGCTGCTTTTGCTCAGGTGGCCATCCCATTGCTGTTTGTGCCTTTTCTCCAGGTGCCTTCGTAAGGCACTTGTCCCTACGTGAGTGTTGGCCTTTCCACGGCTCAATTTTTTTTGGCAGAGCGAACAGATGGCTTTGGTCCGATCTGAGGCACACACATTGAAAAATTTCCACACCGCTGAGCCACCCTGGGATGTGGGCACTATGGGGACCTCAGCAGCTGATGCTGAAGGGCAAGTTGGCTGGCTGTACATAGGTGGCGATACATGGTGCCGGACTCTGCCACCAGCTGTTTCTGACGAAGAGCTGCCCCAGCTTCTTTCAGCAACTTCTCTCCTCCTACTACTCTCTGACTCCCCCTCTGAACTGTCCCCCTCTTCATCTCCTCTATTGGGAACATACAGAGGATCCCTATCATCGTCATCATCGTAATCATCCTGCCCAGCTTCGCTTGCCTCAGAAAAATCCAAACGTGTAGGTCCTTCATCCTCCTTACACGTTACATCCATAGTGTTGTCGCGTAACGCAGACATATGAGCTGGTGAAAAATCATCTGGCTGTAACAATGGCTGTGCATCAGTGATTTCACCACCACTAAATAATTCTTGCGAAGTGTCAAATGCAGCGGAAGTGGTGCTAGTAGTAGCGCTGGTGGCTGAGCAAGATGAGGTGTTCTGTGTCGCTAAATACTCAACCACGTCCTGACAATCTTGGGAGGTGATGGGACGTGCCTTCTTCCGAGCACTGTACTGTGGGCCAGGTCCACACGAAATTACATTTACACGACCTCGCGCAGACCTGCCGGGTGGCCTTCCTCTGCCTCTGCCACTACCTCTTCCTCTTCCTCTACCTGTTTTGTCCATATCGGGTATGCACGGAGTGGTATATCACACTGCGTGCACTCACGTAGGTAGGTGGGTTCACTTAACTGCACAGGTATGCGCACTGATGCGGTGGGTTCACTGAACAGTACAGGTATACAGTGGCGGGTTCACTGAACACAACAGGTATGCAGTGGCGTGTTCACTAAACAGGTATACAGTGGCGGGTCCACTGAACAGAACAGGTATACAGTGGCGGCCCTGGCGGGTTCACAGAACAGGTATACAGTGGTGGGTCCACTGAACAGAACAGGTATACAGTGGCGGGTTCACAGAACAGGTATACAGTGGCGGGTCCACTGAACAGAACAGGTATACAGTGGCGGGTTCACAGAACAGGTATGCAGTGGCAGGTTCACTGAACTGAACAGGTATGCAGTGGCGTGTTCACTAAACAGGTATACAGTGGCAGGTCCACTGAACAGAACAGGTATACAGTGGCGGGTCCACTGAACAGAACAGGTATACAGTGGCGGCCCTGGCGGGTTCACAGAACAGGTATACAGTGGCGGGTCCACTGAACAGAACAGGTATACAGTGGCGGGTTCACAGAACAGGTATACAGTGGCGGGTCCACTGAACAGAACAGGTATACAGTGGCGGGTTCACAGAACAGGTATACAGTGGCGGGTCCACTGAACAGAACAGGTATACAGTGGCGGGTTCACAGAACAGGTATGCAGTGGCAGGTTCACTGAACTGAACAGGTATGCAGTGGCGTGTTCACTAAACAGGTATACAGTGGCAGGTCCACTGAACAGAACAGGTATACAGTGGCGGGTCCACTGAACAGAACAGGTATACAGTGGCGGCCCTGGCGGGTTCACAGAACAGGTATACAGTGGCGGGTCCACTGAACAGAACAGGTATACAGTGGCGGGTTCACAGAACAGGTATACAGTGGCGGGTCCACTGAACAGAACAGGTATACAGTGGCGGGTTCACAGAACAGGTATGCAGTGGCAGGTTCACTGAACTGAACAGGTATGCAGTGGCGTGTTCACTAAACAGGTATACAGTGGCAGGTCCACTGAACAGAACAGGTATACAGTGGCGGGTCCACTGAACAGAACAGGTATACAGTGGCGGCCCTGGCGGGTTCACAGAACAGGTATACAGTGGCGGGTCCACTGAACAGAACAGGTATACAGTGGCGGGTTCACAGAACAGGTATACAGTGGCGGGTCCACTGAACAGAACAGGTATACAGTGGCGGGTTCACAGAACAGGTATACAGTGGCGGGTCCACTGAACAGAACAGGTATACAGTGGCGGCCCTGGCGGGTTCACAGAACAGGTATACAGTGGCGGGTCCACTGAACAGAACAGGTATACAGTGGCGGGTTCACAGAACAGGTATACAGTGGCGGGTCCACTGAACAGAACAGGTATACAGTGGCGGGTTCACAGAACAGGTATACAGTGGCGGGTCCACTGAACAGAACAGGTATACAGTGGCGGCCCTGGCGGGTTCACAGAACAGGTATACAGTGGCGGGTCCACTGAACAGAACAGGTATACAGTGGCGGGTTCACAGAACAGGTATACAGTGGCGGGTCCACTGAACAGAACAGGTATACAGTGGCGGGTTCACAGAACAGGTATACAGTGGCGGGTCCACTGAACAGAACAGGTATACAGTGGCGGGTTCACAGAACAGGTATACAGTGGCAGGATCACTGAACAGGTATGCAGTGGGCTGAGGGCTCACTGAACAGAACAGGTATGCTGTGGCAGGATCACTGAACAGGTATGCAGTGGCAGGATCACAGTACAGGTATGCAGTGGGCTGAGGGCTCACTGAACAGAACAGGTATGCTGTGGCAGGATCACTGAACAGGTATGCAGTGGCAGGATCACTGAACAGGTATGCAGTGGGCTGAGGGCTCACTGAACAGAACAGGTATGCTGTGGCAGGATCACTGAACAGGTATGCAGTGGCAGGATCACTGAACAGGTATGCAGTGGGCTGAGGGCTCACTGAACAGAACAGGTATGCTGTGGCAGGATCACTGAACAGGTATGCAGTGGCAGGATCACTGAACAGGTATGCAGTGGGCTGAGGGCTCACTGAACAGAACAGGTATGCTGTGGCAGGATCACTGAACAGGTATGCAGTGGCAGGATCACTGAACAGGTATGCAGTGGGCTGAGGGCTCACTGAACAGAACAGGTATGCTGTGGCAGGATCACTGAACAGGTATGCAGTGGCAGGATCACTGAACAGGTATGCAGTGGGCTGAGGGCTCACTGAACAGAACAGGTATGCTGTGGCAGGATCACTGAACAGGTATGCAGTGGCAGGATCACAGTACAGGTATGCAGTGGGCTGAGGGCTCACTGAACAGAACAGGTATGCTGTGGCAGGATCACTGAACAGGTATGCAGTGGCAGGATCACTGAACAGGTATGCAGTGGGCTGAGGGCTCACTGAACAGAACAGGTATGCAGCCAGGAAGAAGTTAAGCCTAACTAATCTTTCCCTATATGAGAGACTGCAGCAGCTCGCCCTACTCTCACTAATGCAGGCACACGAGTGGCCGTAATGGCCGCCGCTGCCTGCCTTATATAAGGGGGGGTGGGGCTCCAGGGGCTAGTGTAGCCTAATTGGCTACACTGGGCCTGCTGACTGTGATGTAGAGGGTCAAAGTTGACCCTCAGGTGCATTATGGGGCGAACCGAACTTCTTCCGCAAAAGGTTCGCGTGCGGTACCCGCACGCGAACCACCTAAGTTCGCGCGAACCACGTTCGCCGGCGAACCGTTCGGCCCAACTCTAGTGCTGACTCACATGTGGTGGCAAGCTTTTGAATTGTATGTGTGTGGTGAATCCTTTGGAGTGAGAACGCTCCTCTCAGCTAGTCGGTTCATAGATTGCGAATCCACATATGGGCATCTCTGTGCAAAGCGACACAGAGGTTCAGACTCTGCGTTATTGACCCATTCAAGGACCGGCCCGTGCGGTCTATGACAGTTACCACCGCAACCTGGAAGTGCCAAACAACGACCTCCATCATCCCGGCATCTCTCCGCTGAGCCGAATGCCTCTGCCATTCTGCGTCTTCGGGGCGGCCCTCCCACAGACTCTCTGGACAATAGCCATACACAGAGCTTGCTGCGGGGAGTTAAAGGTAGGCCAGTAAGGGAATGAGAACCTGCCACTTTCAAACTGCAGCCATGCGCTGCGTGCAGACACTAGCCCCTAGCCACCCAGGCTCTCCAGGACAAATGTGTGTGAAGATTAGAATCTAGAAACCACATGTATATCATAGGCATACAGAGCAAAAGACCAGAATGCTGGAACAACCATCACCGCTGTCGTCACTGAGACTGCCAGCATGCCTAAGAATAAGGAGACCCCAGTGCTCATGATGCAGAGATGGTGTCAACAGAAAAAGCATGCAAAACTGTATGTGCATCACTCAGCTGACAACAGAAGACCTGCACACACCATAATGCAAAGCCTCCTAGCTGCAATAGTGAAAGTGCATAATGGAATGTGTGATGACAAAAATATGCATGCACTAAACATTAGCTGGACGTGACTGTCTAAGTATGTAAGCATGCAGCTTGCAGAGCAACAGTCATTATCACGGTCTCAGGGGCTCATGGCTGTGTTCAGGCCCGTATCTATTAAGAGTAGGGATGCTCATTCGGATTCATTTTCGATAGGAAGTTGCATTTCCACATCAGTAATCGGTAATGCAAGTGCATTAGGTGGATTTTCGCGGAAATCGCAGAAATGTCTGCCGACTTTAACATCAATTTTCTCAAAAAGTACAAGGTCTTTTTGAAAGATCTTGTACCCACTCTTCTGCTTAACAAACCTTAAACATTTAGTATGTCTAGCACCTATGGGGGCTTTGCTATTAACCTCTAAAGTCGGCATTATACCGCATATCGGTAATGCGGATTTTCTGCATTATACATTACAGTGTACAGCTGCCGGGTTTAGTGCTTAATAGCAAAGCTCCCATAACTGCTAGAAACACCACATTTTCAGAGTATATTAAGCAGAAGATTGGGAACACAAGGAAAAAAATCTTTCAAAAAGACCTTGTACTTTTTGAGAAAATTGATGTTAAGTTCGGTGGAAATTATCGCGAAAATCCACATCAGAAACGTGAAAATCGGCAGCAGAAACGGTAGCAGTAGTGGTAATCGGTAATGGCGAAAAAAGTGGCTCTTTGGGGTTGAAGGAGTGGGGTTGTGTGTCAGAGAACACAGGCTTTTACTTTGCTCAATGCAAAAGTTTCAACCCCCCCCCCCCCTTCAGTAAATGGTTCAGCCCTTGTGAGAGGGGAGCGCTTTGTTGCTAGGCTGCAGTCGGCAAGCTGTCCAGGAAGTCCATCCATGCAGGGGGTACAAACCATAGTGCAGTGGGGAGCACAGCGCTCCAGGTATAGCCATGTTAACATGCTAGGGGTGCCACTACACTGCTCTGGATCCTGCATTTTGTTCCTCCGCCTGGGACTTTTTTTTATACTTCGGGTCTCGTTTCCGTCTCCTCCCTATAGCTGGGAACTTCAGCTTACAGATTACCTGTGTGCTCATCATGATCCTCTGTGCCTGCACCCCTCCCTCTGCACGTTGTGACACTTAGGGCCCTTTTACACTTAATCAGTTGCTCTCAGTTATAACTGAAAGAAAACTGATTTTCAAAGTAAAGCCCATGTTTTCCTATGGCCTCTTTTACACTTAACACGTTTTAACTGAAATCTTTTTCACAATGCACTGCTATGGAAAAAACGCGTACCAACGTGCATTAGCGCACACTAACGCGTACCAACTGATTAAGTGTAAAAGGACCCTAAGGGGAGGAGCAGTGAACACAGCAGGGTATAACACGGGAGATTCAAGGAGGAAGGAACAGGCTCTGGCTCAGCCATGGAGAGGTAACTACTTCTCTGCAAGCCAACATCTATGCTGCTCTGTTTGCACTTTCAATTCATCAGTAGCAGCATTCTAGTATCTGTCTTTGCATTATCTGATTTCCCAGAGGCTTTGCAAAGTGTCACTCATGCATTCCTCAGGGATTTAGCTATTAGCCATTGCTGTGTGACAGGGAACAGGCTGAAAGCTGCAGGGAAGGCACTGTGAGTAGAGATGGGCGAACAGTTTGGCTGTGTTAGCCGAACTGTTCGGGCTGCCCAATCTGTCATTTATCTATGCCTCTTACTACTTCCGGGTCGCAATGACCCGGAGTAGTACGTCTGCGCTGCCCGGCGGAGCGCGTCCTAGCGACGCGCTCCCGTTGCCGGGCACTTTCTGCGCATGTGCGTGACGTCATGAGTGACGTCACGCACATGCGCAGAAAGTGCCCGGCAACGGGAGCGCGTCGCTAGGACGCGCTCCGCCGGGCAGCGCAGACGTACTACTCCGGGTCATTGCGACCCGGAAGTAGTAAGAGGCATAGATAAATGACAGATTGGGCAGCCCGAACAGTTCGGCTAACACAGCCAAACTGTTCGCCCACCTCTAACTGTGAGCTGGGTGTGTCTGCAGGGCCTCTGCTTCTGTACTGTCCAGCATCAAAAATGTTTAGCCCTACAAAGTTAGTATTTTTTGTATACTTTGTTTAAGGAAATTCTACTAAAGGTGGCCACACATTGTGTCTGCTGATCGACCATCCGATTAGATTATTATAATTGGAATCGGATGAAAATCGGTGCTGCCAAGTGCATGCCCGACTGACAATGTGACCAATTTTGGGCCGAAATTGGTCACCTTATTCGATCAGACATGCTGCATGTGAGGTCTAGAGATGGGCCGAACCTCCGATTTTAGGTTCGCGAACCCTGTTCGCGAACTTCCGCGAAAGGTTCGGTTCGCGAAAAAGTTCGCGAACCGCAATAGACTTCAATGGGGAGGCGAACTTTCAAAGTTTTAAAAAATTCTATCAACTAGAAAAATGATAGAAAACATGTTTCAAAAGCTCTAATACCTGGAGCCCCACCTAATTGAGTGAAATACACATCACTGCTGGAGGATCCGCCCACCCTCCCTCCTCCAAGCAAGGTCCTTTATACCATTTGCCTACCTACACTAATTAGTTATGGGACAGCTGCTACACACTCTGCTAGGGAAATTTTAATTGCCCTCCGCCCTCCTACCGGAGGGAGGAGGGTCTCTTCTGCCAGGGAATTATACTATTTTAAAAACCAGTATACATCATACCATAGCTGGTACATCATACCATAGCTGGGAATACATACATGAGTATACATCATACCATAGCTGGGAATTGAACCCAGATCTCACTGTGTGGTGGGCACGTCACCCTAAGCACTGTACCACTACAGAAGTAAGTGAAGCTAGCCTAAAATTTAACATTTATGCTCAATGCAATAGAACCATTAGGTTGCTTAAAGGAGAACTGTAGTGAGAGGTATATTGAGGCTGCCATATTGATTTCCTTTTAAGCTATACCAGTTGCCTGGCAGCCCTGCTGATCTATTTGGCTGCAGTAATAATAATAATCCAAACATTTGTATAGTGCTTTTCTCCTGTCGGACTCAAAGCGCTCAAGAGCTGCAAGCCACAGGGACGTGCTCAAGAGGCCACCCTGCAGTGTTAGGGAGTCTTGCCTTGAACTCCTTACTGAATAGGTACTTGACCTAGCCAGGATTCAAACCCTGGTCTCCCATGTCAAAGGCAGAGCCCTTAACCAGTACACTATCCAGCCACTGTAGTGTGAATCACACCAGAAACAAGCATGCAGCTAATCTTGTCAGATCTTACAAAAATGTCAAACACCAGATCTGCTGCATGATTGTTCAGGGTCTAGGGCTAAAAGTATTGGAGGCAGAGGATCTGCAGGATAGCCAGGTAACTGGTATTGCTTAAAAGGAAATCAATATGGTAGCCTCCATATACCTTTCACTATTGAGCCTGAATCGCCTGCTGATCCTGTGTCTCTAATACTTTTAGCCACAGCCCCTGAACAAGCATGCAGATCAGGTGCTCTGACTGAAGTCAGACTGGATTAGCTGCATGCTTGTTTCAGGGTGTGATTCAGCCACTATTGCAGTCACAAAGAAGATCAGCTGGACTGCCAGGCAACTGGTATTGTTTACAGGAAACATCCATATCATTCTCAGTTAAGGTTCCCTTTAAAGGAGAACTGTAGTGAAAGGTATATGGAGGCTACCATATTGATTTCCTTTTAAGCAATACCAGTTACCTGGCTATCCTGCAGATGCTCTGCCTCCAATACTTTTAGCCCTAGACCCTGAACAAGCATGCAGCAGATCTGGTGTTTGACATTTTTGTAAGATCTGACAAGATTAGCTGCATGCTTGTTTCTGGTGTGATTCACACTACAGTGGCTGGATAGTGTACTGGTTAAGGGCTCTGCCTTTGACATGGGAGACCAGGGTTTGAATCCTGGCTAGGTCAAGTACCTATTCAGTAAGGAGTTCAAGGCAAGACTCCCTAACACTGCAGGGTGGCCTCTTGAGCGCGTCCCTGTGGCTTGCAACTCTTGAGCGCTTTGAGTCCGACAGGAGAAAAGCACTATACAAATGTTTGGATTATTATTATTACTGCAGCCAAATAGATCAGCAGGGCTGCCAGGCAACTGGTATAGCTTAAAAGGAAATCAATATGGCAGCCTCCATATACCTCTCACTACAGTTCTCCTTTAAGCAACCTAATGGTTCTATTGCATTGAGCATAAATGTTAAATTTTAGGCTAGCTTCACTTACTTCTGTAGTGGTACAGTGCTTAGGGTGACGTGCCCACCACACACTGAGATCTGGGTTCGATTCCCAGCTATGGTATGATGTATACTCATGTATGGTATGTATCCCCAGCTATGGTATGATGTATACTCATGTATGTATTCCCAGCTATGGTATGATGTATATTGGTTTTTAAAATAGTATAATTCCCTGGCAGAAAAGACCCTCCTCCCTCCGGTAGGAGGAAATGGGTAGGAGGGAGGAGGGAGGTGGCCAATTAAAATCTCCCTAGCAGAGTGTGTAGCAGCTGTCCCATAACTAATTAGTGTAGGCAGACAACTGAGTCAAATGGTATAAAGGACCTAGTTTGAAGGAAGGGTGGGCGGGTTCTCAAGCAGTGTGTTTGACAATAACATGTCTGCTGACAGTGAAATGGAGGGTAAAAATTTTGCTCAATACAGCATTATGGGGCGAATCGAACTTCCGCAAAAGTTCGCCTGATGCAGGTGAACGCGAACCCCCAAAGTTCGCCTGGAACCGTTCGCAGGCGAACCGTTCGGCCCATCTCTAGTGAGGTCGACTTGCTTGAATGGGTGCGCAGTGGTAACGGCGAGCGATATCGGGGCGAGCGTCAAAACCACTGCGCTGTTCCTGCGATATATGTATGTATGTAATGTATATGTGCTGTAATGTGCATCTATACATTACCTGTCCTGTGTTGCGGTGTCAGTCTGTCTTCCGCCTCTCTTCTATTAGCCGCATACATGCTGCCAGCGCATAGCTCACCGGCGTGTGATGTCACACACACCATGCTGGCAGCCTGTATGGAACTAATTTAAGAGAGGCGGAAGATGGACGCTGCGACACAGGACAGGTAAGGTATAAATGCACATTACAGCACATTTACACACACACACACACACACACACACACACACACACACACACACACACACACACACACACACACACACACACACACACACACACACACACACACACACACACACACACACACACACACACACACACACACACACACACACACACACACACACACACACACACACACACACACACACACACACACACACACACACACACATATATACACACACACACACACACACACACACAGTGGCGATTACCAAGAGATTTCATCCTGAAATTGATCGGGAATCGCCCTGTGGTGCATGGGCAGCCAACAGACCTCTCTCTAATAACTTTCGATTAAGAGAGAGATTTGTCACTTTGTCTAATCTGCCCATCAACACTAGGTGTATGGGCATCTTTACTGTCTTAAGAGACTCAGAGATGAGTCAAGTGGCCATTTCTTTTACTTACGCGGGAATTCCTCCAGCCCCATATGCGTCCCTCGCAGTCCTCCCGCGTGCCTCCGTTAAGCCGCAATCTTCTCCGGTATTCGCCCCAGTGGCATCAGCGGGGGGCCTTCTGCGCATGGGCAGACCTTCTGTGCAAGCACAGAAGGCCCTGGCTGACGTCACTCAGTCAGACTGAGCCGAGTACCAGGGGTTGACTGCGTCTGAACGGAGGATTCCGTGAGGACTGCGGGAGGGCAGCGAGGGACACATCCATGCTTATGGGGCTGGAGGAAGCCCCGGGTAAGTAAAAAAAATGGCCACTTGACTCATCTCTGAGTCTCTTTAAAAGTTCCAGATTAATTAGGCTGTTTTGCATGTGTCAATTGCTAAATATTGTATTGCCCTTATTGTTCTAGGCTCCCTTTAAAGCTGCGTACTCACCGATCAACGGGTCCTGCGACGCCCCCTTAATGATGGTCGCTAGCGACACCTCTACCAGTTGGCAGGTTAAGCGCGAGGTCATGCGGCGTACACGGCATCACATGCGAGGCATCAATCGTGGGACTTTGCACTGTGTTAGGGATCTTAAAGATTAGTCATCGTGAGATGCTATGCAACATTTGCACTCGTGCATCTGTACCCACCTGGCGACGTCATGTAAAAATCAGCGGTTGTCTGAAAAAAATCGTCGGAAAAAATTGCCAGGTGGGTACATGGCTTTAAGTGGACCTGAACTTCTACACAGGACAAAAGGAAAACAGAGAGAAATGCACACGGACACTTGCGAGTCATTTACCGCCGGCTGCAGAGCTTGTCATTTCAGTGCTGCCCATTCAAATGAATTGGGCAGCACCGGTAGCAGTGTTTGGAAGCAAATGTAGTGTAGTTGGTGTTGGCAGCAGGGGTTTGTGCAGTGTAGTGTAGTGTAGTTGGTGGGGACAGAATGGGTAAGTAAAGTGTAGTGTAGCAGGGATTAGTGTAGATGTGCAGTGTAGCTTAGATAGAGACAGTCTAGAGGGGAAAGGTCTATAAAACACCTGCACCATTGTTCACTATCAGTTAGTGTAGTGTAGCAGGGATTAGTTAGTTGGAAACAGTAAAAAAGGGCGCAGGTGGCTAGTGGACAAATCGGGCGCCGCCATTCACTTCCATAATAATTATCGTTTACTGGGCGCCGAACAGGAAAAAAGGGCGCCCGAGAATAATAACGTTTACCAACGGCGCCCGAAGATTTTTCATGTTTTATAACTGCTTGTGATGATTTACGTTTCCTTTTTCTATAAAACATTATTTTAAAGTTATCCCTTAGTGTTTGTAAAACATTATTATTCACGAAACAAAGCGATCAGTACGTAACGTAAATTGTACTATATTTTATCCATTACTGTTTTTAAAACATTATTCTACACAAATTACAGTGATCTTTAAGGAGGGTCTTAGGTTTAGGCACCATCAGGGGGGTCTTAGGTTTAGGCACCAACAGAGAGGTCTTAGGTTTAGGCACCAACAGGGGGGTCTTAGGTTTAGGCACCAACAGGAGGGTCTTAGGTTTAGGCACCAACAGGGGGGTCTTAGGTTTAGGCACCAACAGGAGGGTCTTAGGTTTAGGCACCAACAGGGGGGTCTTAGGTTTAGGCACCAACAGGGGGGTCTTAGGTTTAGGCACCAACAGGGGGGTCTTAGGTTTAGGCACCAACAGGGGTGTCTAGGGGTTAGGGGTAGGTACAGGGAGGGTTACTTAGTACAAAAATTTTTTAAAGTTATTATACGTTTCACTATTTAAACGGAAGATTAACGTTTTTACAATTGCCGATTTCATGCACATTATTTAATGATTTATAACTTTATAAAACATTAATTTTAAACAAAATACAGTACAATTCATTTTTAAACGTTATCCATGCTTATCATTTAAAACCCCGCGCCCTTTTTTCCCAGCGCCCCTTTTTAACGTACGCTAGTAGTTAGTGTAGTGTAGCAGGGATTAGTGTAGATGTCCAGTGTAGCTTAGATAGAGACAGTCTAGAGGGGAAAGGTCTATAAAACACCTGCACCATAGATGCACCTAGGTTCAGTTTGTTTTTTTCCCCCTGATTTTTTCCCTCTAAAACTAGATGCGTCTTATATGCCGGAGCGTCTTATATTCTGCAAAAAGTACAAGCTTTGTGCAGTGTTTCCTCATGGCCTTAACGCATACAAAACCTTTAGTTGCTTCCTACGTGACTGGGACAATATTTGATGTGTTGTTCACTATCAGTTACTGATTGACACCTGTTATGCATGCCTTACCCAAAGTTTTATGTAGGCATGTTACTTATTAGCTAGATCTTATTTATATAGCAGCATTACTTCTGTTCTAGCATATTCTATTACGCGTTTGCGTGTCCAGGTGTGTTAACCATAACTGTATTTGTACATATGTATTATATTCCTTCAGTTCTCCACACATCTTTTCTCTTTTTCCTTTCACTTCAAGCACGAATGAGGGATAACTTATGTCTTGGCATTATGTGATCAGCTAGCTTGCCATTATATTCCTTGAGTTCTCTCCACATCTGTTCTCTTTTTCCTTTCACTTGAAGCACGAATGATGTATAACTTATCTCTTGGCATTATGTGATCAGCTAGCTTGCCAGGGGCGTAGCAATAGGGGTTGCAGAGGTTGCGACCGCATCAGGGCCCTTGGGCTAAAGGGGCCCCCTCAATTAGCTCTCTATTAGTCCTGTGTGCACAATAATCACTTCTATAGATACTTTGAATTGTGGGAATCATTAACAAGCTGTTCCCCATTCCCTTCTAGTACCTGACACTGTAGTTGCCATTGGCAGGTTTTGGTGTGCCGTATCAATTGTTATTTATAGAGGGCTTGGGGGGCCTATTGTAAAACTTGCATCGGGGCCCACAGCTCATTAGCTACGCCACTGTAGCTTGCCATTATGTGACCAGCTTTTTTCGCACCATGACATTTCTAGCAGGCACTGTTCCTGGATATTTTTTACCCCACCAAGACCTCCCCTTCCATTATGACATCTGACAAGCGCCCACATGGACCCTGTTGAATGTCCATGCATAATATCACAGCTCTCTATTATGTGATGAGAGTTTCCTATTGCGACATCCTCCAGTGGCATGGATGGGGTCTATGTTCTGTCATATAGACTTGGTTTTACCTTCCATGCTTACACTTCTGCTCAGTACTCAAGCAGCAGGGTTGCTGCTGCTGCATGCCATCCTTGGCCACCCACACCCACCCTTCCATCATACCCCTATGTTGACTCTCGTTTCTGATTTTCCTTGAGCCTACTCCAAGAGAAGCAACAAGGAGCCAAGGATGCCAAATAGCTGGGGACAGAAGGGGGGAGGCACCTGGGAGGGCAGGAGGGGGGACCTCGGGACACCTGTGGACAGAAGGGGGGGACACCTGAGGACAGAAGGGGGAGACCTGGGAGGATGGAAGGGGACACCTGGAGACAGAAGGGTATATCTGGGGACTGAAGGAGACAACTGGGAGGACAGAAGGGGACGCAGGAGGATACGAACTGGGGGAGAACATCTACAAGACGTTCCTGGAATATAGACGCACCAGGTATATATATTTATATATATATATATATATATATATACACATATATATATATACATATATATATATATATACATATATATATATATATATACACAGTGGCTTGCAAAATTATTCAGCCCCCTTGAAGTTTTCCACATTTTGTCACATTACTGCCACAAACATTAATCACTTTTATTGGAATTCCACGTGAAAGACCAATACAAAGTGGTGTACATGTGAGAAGTGGATCGAAAATCATACATGATTCCAAACATTTTTAGGTTGTGTGTAATTATTTACACAAAGTGGGTTGTGTTTAATTATTCAGCCCCCTGAGTCAATACTTTGTAAAACCACCTTTTGCTGCAATTACAGCTGCCAGTCTTTTAGGGTATGTCTCTACCAGCTTTGCACATCTACAGACTAAAATCCTTGCCCATTCTTCTTTGCAAAACAGCTCCAGTTCAGTCAGATTAGATGGACAGTGTTTGTGAACAGCAGTTTTCAGATCTTGCTACATATTCTCGATTGGATTTAGATCTGGACTTTGACTGGGCCATTCTAAGACATGGATATGTTTTGTTTTAAACCATTCCATTGTTGCCCTGGCTTTATGTTTAGGGTTGTTGTCCTGCTGGAATGTATACCTCCGCCCCAGTCTCAAGTCTTTTGCAGACTCCAAGAGGTTTTCTTCCAAGATTGCCCTGTATTTGGCTCCATCCATCTTCCCATCAACTCTGACCAGCTTCCCTGTCCCTGCTGAAGAGAAGCACCCCCAGAGCATGATGCTGCCACCGCCATATTTGATAGTGGGGATGATGTGTTCAGAGTGATGTGCAGTGTTAGTTTAGTTTTCAGCCACACATAGCGTTTTGCATTTTGGCCAAAAAGTTACATTTTGGTCTTATCTGACCAGAGAACCTTCTTCCACATGTTTGCTGTGTTCCCCACATGGCTTGTGGCAAACTGCAAACAAGACTTCTTATGCTTTTCTGTTAACAATGGCTTTCTTCTTGCCTCCCTTCCATAAAGGCCAACTTTGTGCAGTGCACGACTAATAGTTTTTCTATGGACAGATTCCCCCACCTGAGGTGTAGATCTCTGCAGCTCGTCCAGAGTCACCATGGGCCTCTTGACTGCGTTTCTGATCAGCGCTCTCCTTGTTCGGCCTGTGAGTTTAGGTGTAGGGCCTTGTCTTGGTAGGTTTACAGTTGTGCCATACTCCTTCCATTTCTGAATGATCACTTGAACAGTGCTCCATGGGATTTTCAAGGCTTTGGAAATCTTTTTGTAGCCTAAGCCTGCTTTAAATTTCTTAATAACTTTATCCCTGACCTGTCTGGTGTGTTCTTTGGACTTCATGGTGTTGTGCTCCCAATATTCTCTTATACAACCTCTGAGGCTGTCACAGAGCAGCTGTATTTGTACTGACATTAGATTACACACAGGTGCACTCTATTTAGTCATTCGCACTCATCAGGCAATGTCTATGGGCAACTTACTGCACTCAGACCAAAGGGGCTGAATAATTACGCACACCCCACTTTGCAGTTATTCATTTGTAAAAAATGTTTGGAATCATGTATGATTTTCATTCCACTTCTCATGTGTACACCACTTTGTGTTGGTCTTTCACGTGTAATTCCAATAATTGGATTCATGTTTGTGGCAGTAATATGACAAAATGTGGAAAACTTCAAGGGGGCATATATATATATATATATATATATATATATATATATATATATATATATATATATATATTGCCCTGTTTTTTGCTGTCTAAAACTAGAGGCGTCTTATATTCCTCAGCGTCTTATATGGCGAAAAATACAGTGAGTCAGTTAAAAAGAGCTAAACCATGATTTAAGTCAGTTATGAGGAGTTATACAATAAATTAAGTCAGTTAAGGAGAGCTAAACCATGATCTAAGTTAGATAAGGAGAGTTAAACAATGTGATAAGGGGCCCATACACTGGTAGATTTTTCAGCCATGGATCGCTTCTATAGAATCGATCAATTGGAAATCGATTCTATCGAATCAGCCGATCAATCAATTTGCTGCAGATTTTGATGGATTTCAATTGATTTAATCTATCTGACTGGATGGAAAATCTAGGTCGATCTGCTGCTGGCAGCAGATCAATGGTTCATAGAGTTGCATTGGATCTAATAGTCCAATAATGCATTTAGATTGATTTCCAATAGATTTCCAGTAGATTTCATTCTCAAATCTGTTGGAATTCTGTTCCTAGTGTGTGGCACACATCAGATAGATTTCTGTCAGATTCGACCTGACAGACATCTGACAGAAATCTATCTGATGGTCGAATCTGCTGCAAATCTATAAGTGTATGGCCACCTTTAAGTCAGTTAAGGAGAGCTAAATCATGAGTTAGCTGACCATGAGAAGTGATGACCAGTACATCAGTATACAGAGCAACCAGGGTTAACTTGCATTATATGGTTTCACAATCATCGTGCCACCGCCAAAACATAGTGTTAGTGTCCATATTCCATTGCAAAAAGAGAGAGGGTGGGCACCGATGTGTATATACCATAAAACTTTGTATTCTTAGGCAGATGGATTAGCCAGATGAGGCCCCAGATGGGAAGCACCCCCCCCCCCACCACCTATCATGAGTTAAGTAATTTAAGGAGAGATAAGTTGTGAGTTAATAAATAGGGTGAGATAATTTAACAGAAAAGCTTTATGAATCAGACACACGGAGAGATAAACAATGAATTAAGCCAATTAAGGAGAGATAAATCATGAGTTAAGTTAGAAAAGGAGAGATAAATCATGAATTAAGTCATTTAAGGAGAGATATATTGTGAGTTAAGGTGAGATTGTGAGCTAAGGTGAGATAATAAAAAAAAAAAAAAAAGGTTTTTGAATCAGCCCCTTAGACATGTTTATCCTATCCACATTAAAGTATAATTTGATATCTTCAAAGGTAATTAAATGCAAGGCTGCAATATGCTGGGAACCCAAGCAACCTCTCAGCATCGAGGAGATTGAAGTTGCTCCACCAAAACGCCATGAAGTCCGTGTCAAGGTAAAATTATCCTATTTTCTATGTTAAGCAATGTTGGAAGCAAATGTACATTGACTGCAGCACACCCTGATGGTTCACAAACCCCACAGCTGTTCAAAAGTGGACTTGGCTAGTGCCGTGTAAAATAGTACTGGAATATATTACTTCTCTCAAATAAACTATATGCACCACTTCCACTTCCAATGTGGCAAAAAAAAACAAAAGTAACTATAAAGTGTATGTTACAGCTATATTAAATAATATTACATAATTAATAGAACAGTATTAAATGACTACGATATCATTACTTACTACTAGCCAATAGGCCTGTTTATTAACGGGTGCTAGGTTGTACACAGTGCCTCCTGCCATACTGGGCATGTGCAAGGTCGCTATCGTGACACCGTACGCGCACTTTCACGGCCCCACACATGACACCCATGGCCCCTGCGTGCACATAGCCATTTCACTGCACCAGTGCAGTAAGGTGGCTGCACATATGGACGCAGGTGGATGCAGATACATGGAGTTCAATATAGGAAGGGAAAATAGAAACAAACCTCTGTTGTCATAGAAATATTAATGACCAGTACCTACCAGTACATGATGAGCAATGAGTTTGTACTGAGAATTTATTAATCCTAATGTATTATTAAACAGTTGGATAAGTGCCAATTGGGATCTGGTCTAAAGTTATTTCAGTTCACAGTTCATGCTTCAATAATATGCAAATTAATTACATCACAGCTGCGCTAGGCATATATAACCCCCAGCTTGTGTTAGAACACTTGCCAAGCTTATAACACACATCACAACTTATTTCTAATATCATATCTAATAAGTATCAATCTAATAAGTAGATCAGCCTAAATTAATATTACCTTCTGATCAAATTTGAGATTTTAATGTCTTTTTTTTTTATAAACTTGGTTCTTTTATGGATAACCGTGCATTTTATGATTTTCAATCACGAGCTTTCTCTATAATTTTCTACAGAAAAAAATAGATTCACCAAATCAGATGTACTTGTACTGGGACATTTATTTGCTTGTTTCACAGCATTTACAATGTATATACTACTACTCAGTGGTCGCAGAGCCGTTCAAGGCAGTATTGGAGCCAGACTCATAAATTCTGGAACAGCCCCAGAGTCCCTTGGAGCCAAAGCAGAGCTTGTATTTAGAGTGCGGAGAAAGCTTAAATGTTTGTCACCACTCTAGAAATGGTAAACATGGTCTACTGACTACCCTAACCTGCTAAGCTGCAGAGTTACAACTGATGGCTTTGTACCGCAAAATAAACTAAATCTGTTATGTAAAACAAAGCAGGAAAACCCCACCTTGCCCTGAGGACTTGGCTGAAAAATAATATTTAGAAACTCTATACTTTTTGGACGTTATTTATAATATTTTCTTTATTGCAGATTGTGGCTACTGGGATCTGTCGCTCAGATGAACATGTCATAAGTGGGGCTCTAAGTAACATGAAATTCCCAGTGATCTTAGGCCATGAAGCTGCCGGGATTGTGGAAAGTGTAGGAGAGGGAGTGACCGACCTCCAACCAGGTTAGCCTACTAATAGTTTATTTCTTTTCTTTGATAGCCATGACCAATTATTTACATTTTTGCTTTGCTAATATCGTTTTAAAATTCTCATCTTCACAGTATAATGAAACATTTGTGCATCAATATTTTGTGATTTTTGTGAAAAACTAGAAATTTTTCAACATTGTTACTGACAATGAAGCATGAGAAAATGCATTCCTGCAATAAAGTGTGTTTTATAAAATTCTATGTAATTTCCTGAAAACATATCCTTTTAGCAAAAATTTGTTTTTTTTGCATTTAACCCTCCCGGCGGTATAAAAAAATCCGCCAGGAGGCAGCGCAGCAGTTTTTTTTTGTTTTTTGTTTTATTATATCATGTAGCGAGCCCAGGGCTCGCTACATGATAGCCGCTGCTCAGCGGCATCCCCCCGCCCGCTTCAATCGCCTTCGGCGATCTCCGATCAGGAAATTCCGTTCAAAGAACGGTATTTTCTGGAGGGCTTCCCCCGTCTCCATGGCGACGGGGCGGGATGATGTCACCGACGTCGGACGTCGGGACGTCAGTGGGAGTTCCGAACCACCCCTCAGCGCTGCCTGGCACTGATTGGCTAGGCAGCGCATGGGGTCTGGGGGGGGGGGCGCACAGCGCGACGGATAGCGGTGATCGAGCGCGGGGCGGCGGCGATCGGTGTGCTGACGCAGCTAGCAAAGTGCTAGCTGCGTTCAGCAAAAAAAAAATTAAACAAATCGGCCCAGCAGGGCCGGAGAAAACCTCCTGCGCGGCTTACCCCGAACCCCCAAGGAGGTTAAAAGTGATTTCACAATTTTTGCAGGCTCATCCCTGTTGCAAAATATTCATAAAAACTGTTTATTGTAGACAACAAGTAGAACTAATCACTAAGGTGTTCAAATTCTCCAGGAAACGTTATAACTAGGGTACCTTATTACTTTTTGTAATCCATAACAGCCATATCTTAAAACCTCTCACTGAAGATGATAAAAAATATATTATTTTTTGCTCACGTTTTATGGGACTAGAAGCTAGAAATGTCCAACAGGCAATTCTCAAAGCATAATTTGCAATTCCTAAAGGTCAAATGTATCCCATGCTTACTGATAAAGCAGGTAATTGGATTAAAGTAATGGCTCCACCCTTTCTGAGCTCACAACTCAAGTCACCTACCTTCTTTGTGTAAAATTAGATATTTCACTTTTTATAATTATGTATACTTTTCATGATTTTTATAATACCTAATTTTTGGTGAAAATTAAATGAAAGTAAATGGGTTTTGATAACTTACCACTTTGCACATTAAAATGAAATTAGATTTTGAATAATTATAAATACCAATCACCCAATAAGGTAATGCTGTTCACTTTCCTGTTCTTTATTCACACAGGAGATAAAGTCATCCCACTGTTTGTGCCCCAGTGTGGAGAGTGCAGATGTTGCAAGAACCCGGATAGTAACCTGTGCTATGAAAATGAGTATGTAGATACCACAGCTATATGCAATTCCTTTGCCATAAATAAGTAGCCTATGTGTCATGTCACATAATAAGTCTATAGAAATGAGGAGCACTCTAGAGATTACCAAACAGTGTTCATTTAAACTAATAAGGCACTAGTAGCAAAGGAAAGAGTTTCATCTTTTTGTCCAGTACAGGAAGAGTTAAAAAAAACTTGAGTTATCATCTACCCGAAAGGTAAGCAGGAAATTTGGCCGCATGAGGTAAGTGGACATAAAGGGCCCCGCCATGGACTCTCATGTTAAATATCGTTTGATGGGCGCCCAAAAGGGAATTTGGGCACCCGGTGAAAAATAACGTTTACAATGGGCACCCGGCAAATAATAACATTTACAAACATACCTACCATATAATAACGTTTATAAATATACTTACCATAGTTATTGTTTCTACCTATGGAAAGTTTCATAACCAAAATTATATTCTCTGGAAAATACAAATACTCCACAAAGAACTAAATATATTGATTTAAAAATAATTTGATAAACAATATGGGAGTTTTAGGGTTATGCATTACCAGGAGAGCTTTAACCCCCTTGGCGGTACAATATATCCGCCAGGGGGCAGCGCAGCACTTTTTTTTTTTTTTTACAGCATGTAGCTAGCCTAGCGCTAGCTACATGCTCCCCCCTCCCTTCGCTATCCCTCCCACCCCTCTGATCGCCACCGGTGCTTTTACCCTGCAGGGAATCCTGTTCTGAACGGGATTCCCTGTATGGGCTTCCCCGTCGCCATGGTGACGATCGCGATGACATCACGGACGTCATCGACGTCCTGACGTCAGCGGGTGTCCCGATCCACCCCTCAGCGCTGCCTGGCACTGATTGGCCAGGCAGCGCAGGGGTCTCGTGGGGGGGGGGGGCACGGCGGATAGCGGCGAATCAGCGGGTGGCAGCGGCGATCGTTATGCACACACAGCTAGCAAAGTGCTGAGCGGCACCCTCTGGCAGCTCACCCCGTGTCCAGCACGGGGTTACCACTAAGGAGGTTAAGGTGCGTACACACGCACTACTGCCGCCACCAATGGGTTCGTCACACCCTCCCGCTAGGCGGAGGTTCAGCCGACAGTAGCACGTGTGTACACGCTGTCGGCGGACTGATAAGTCTGTTTCTGATTCTGAACGATCTGCTGAGCGGAAACAACCTTATCAGTCCGCCTACAGCTCGTATACACGTGCTACTGTCAGCTGAACGTCCGCCCAGTGGAAGGATCTGATGGACCCATCGTTGGAGGCAGTAGTGCGTGTGTATGCACCTTTAAGGTTTAGTCACCACCAGGTGGGTTTTAGGGTTAGGCACCCCAGGGGGGGGGGGGGGGGGGGGGGGGTTGTTAGGTTTAGTCACCACTAGGGGGGGGGTTAGGTTTAGTCACCACTAGGGGGGGGGTTAGGTTTAGTCACCACGAGGTGAGTTTTAGGGTTAGTCTCCACCAGGGAGTCTTAGGGTTAGTCAACATCAGGGGAGTCTAAGGGTTAGGGATAGGTATAGGGAGGGTTCTGTGTGAGAGTGGGGTTAGGTTTAGTTGTAGTAAAATTATGGTAATGTTTACTAACGTTTTACTACAGTTGATACAAATGTACTTTTTTTAATTTTAATCCAAGCTCCACTTAAAAGTCACAATAAAAACAAGCGCATTGTACAAGCGGAAGCGCCGCAGCGGAGACAGGACGCCGATACCACAGGGGAGGTGATACCGCTAGGCTGATCCTAAGCCTGATATGCGCACAATTCATCTGTATGACGTGAGTGCAATCCACCGCAGGGCATTGGCAGCTATTGTTTACGGTTTTAAGCTATGTTTTGCCTTTGTTGTTTTTATTGTGACTTTTAAGTGGAGCTTGGATTAAACCCTTTGGAAACCTAAAGCTGCTAGTTCGTTGGCTGATTGATTTATGTGAGAGACCCACCTGAAAAACTGAGGTGGATCACATCTGGTGAGCCTGTATTTTTAAAGGGGTTGTGTGAACAGTCGCACCGAGAGTGGAGCACGAGTGAAGCACCATTTGCACTGGGGTGTCAGTGTTGTAATATTAACAGTAATGCACTATGTTGAGGTCTTTTTAACCCTGCAGGTTGTGGTATAAGAAGAGGAGCGCTGTCAACATATAGATATAGGAAATTAATATCACCAACCATTCCCATTATTTTTTTCTTTGTTTTACAGCTTAAAATACAGAGCGTAGATTCTAAAATGCAGCTGTGAAAGTCTGATGCAATGTTCTAAATACAATATACCGTATAATTGAAAATAAAAAATTGAGACTCTTTTCTTTGCTACTAATATTCTATTAATTATCCTTACAACAGATGCAATTCTTTATCTCATAAGATTATTTTCACTTCAGAATTGCTTTAACCACTTCAGCTTGTTTTCACCCTCCCATTCATTCACCGATAACTTTATCCCTGCTCATCACACCTAAATGATCTATATCTTGTTTTTTGTTTTCACCACAAATTAGGCTTTTGGGGAGTTATACTTGTTTTTAGTAATAACTTCTTTTTTATGGGTTTTGTAAGGAAATACAAGGAAAACAATGGATAAAATTCACAATTTCTCTAATTCCTTCCAATGTAGTTTTAAAATAAACAATGCTACTATAATATAAAACCCACACATTGTATATGCCTATTTGTCCCAACTATCACAACATTCAAATAATGTAGTATAGTGTAGTATAATGTATGGCGACAATGTATTATTTGGAAGCTAGTCATATATATGCAGCCAGTTTCAACTAAGTATTTAGGGTAGATATGGTTGGAACGCAAAGCTCTAATCTCCACTCCACACTCCAAATGCCAGTTGGAAAAGAATGGAATCTATAATTGTACATAATAATTTTCCTTTCTTGCTTCACACATGCTGTGTCTTGTGCTGTGTACACGCAATTACATTTCCTGTCAGATGTGTCAAACTGCTCCCAGTCGATAATGGGATACATTTCCAAAGAAAACTTCCCAAAATCGGTGCTGTTATCAATTGGGAGCTGATCAGACATGTCAGAAATAATTGGTTCTATCCCGTCGACTGGACAGGACGTTGCATCGTGTGTATCCTGCTTAAATGAGAGCTCCAATCATTCTCACAGAGATTAGTAGGTCTTGTCACTAGTTCAGTGAGGGTGTTTAGCTGCTAAGGCAGTGCAGATTGCTTTGCTGCTTCTGCAGGACACAGTTTACTGTTCCACCAACCAAACCTATGTGCACATGCTAGATGTTCATAACCCAAGACAATTATATTTGATCATTTCAGGTGACACATGTGCACATATTCCAAACATTGGTGGACTCTTTTTCAGCAATCTGATAAGTAGAATAATTCTCAGCCAAATACTATTGTAGAACTAAGCAACGCCTCTATTACCTGATCACGGGTGAGCTTTCACCTGAGTCGTTCACTGAAAGTCATTTTAGACAACATTTGTTCCGTATATGTATGTAGCTTAAGTGTGTGAAAGTCAGTGCAATGTTTATTTTTTTCTCCTATTTATCTGTCACCAGCATTGGTAAATTTAATGGAGTGCTGCGGGACAAAACCACCAGATTTACTTGCCGGGGAAAGCCCGTTTACAACTTCATCAGCTGCGGTACTTTCACTGAATACACTGTGCTGGATGATATTGCTGTTGCTAAAATTCACCCAGATGCTCCCTTGGAAAAAGTTTGTTTGATTGGCTGTGGATTCTCCACTGGATATGGCTCGGCTGTGAACACTGGAAAAGTGAGTGTTAATGTTACATATAGACAAATGCTTGAAATGGAACTTAATAATAAAGGGTCTATATGTAAAGTAGAATAAATGAGGCCAAGTATTTAGTTCACCTGCTTTGTACTATTTTTACAATGCATGATATATTAATATTGGCAACCAGGGGGCATCCATCTGAAAATGGCGCCTGTGAATAATGGCGCACAGTGTTGCCGCTAATCCGTTTGCCGCTTATCGCTACTTAACGTTAAAGCCTTATTGTTATTTAGCGTTAAAGCCTTATCGTTATTTAGCATTAACACACAGAACCCTCTCTGCACCTATCCCTAACCCCTAAACACCCCCGGTGGTGCCTAACCCTAACCACCCCTCCGGTTGTGCCTAACCCTAAGACCCCCCTGGAGGTGCCTAATCCTAAGCACACCCCTGGTGATGCCTAACCCTAAGACCCCTCCTGGTGATGCCTAACCCTAACCACCCCCCTGGTGGTGCCTAACCCTAACCACCTCCCTGGTGGTGTATAGTGTACTGTAACTATACCTAACCCTACTCTCACACAGAACCCTCCCTGTACCTAACCCTAACCACCCCCTTGGTGGTGCCTAACCCTAAGACCCCCCTGGTGGTGCCTAACCCTAAGACCCCCCTGGTGGTGCCTAACCCTAAGACCCCCCTGGTGGTGCCTAACCCTAAGACCCCCCCCCAGTGGTGCCTAACCCTAACCTTGACAGTGTTACATTAAATCCATTCACCATTTTGCAGTTAAATAACGTCTGCAGTTTGGCTTATGTAGGGCGCTATTGATAAATAACCTTAGTGTGTGCCACTATTGATAAATAACGTTAGTGTGTGCCACTATTGATAAATAACGTTAGTGTGTGCCGTTTTTCTTCTTTTTTTCCCTGTGCGCCATTATTATGCAGTACTAACGATAAATAGCGATAAGCGTATCTTTTTAATGCAGCACCATTTTTATGCATAGGCGCTGTGCGCCATTATTCACTGATCCCACCAGGGGCGCCTCTAGCCATTTTGTCACTCCAGGTGAGAAAACCTGTGGCGCCTCCGACCCCCTCTCCCCCTCCCGTGGCACCCCCCATCCATGAAAATAATCATAATGCCCCAGTGTTACACCCAAAAATGAGGCAGAAATTACACTTATTGTGGCAGCGTTTCACCACAAAAATACACATAAATGTGGCAGTGTTTCACCTGAAAATACACAATACTAGCAGTGTTTCACCAGAAAATACACAATGCGAGCAACGTTTCACCAGAAAATACACAATGCGGTAGTGTTTCACCAGAAAATACACATAGGCCCAATTTCATGAGGCACAAAGTGGGACAGTAGGAGGCACAAAGGGGAACAGAAGGATGCACAAAGGGGGACAGAAGGAGCAACAAAAGGGTGACAGAAGAAGGCAGGGGCGGTGTAAGGAGACACAGGGAGACAGAAGGAGGCAGAGGGGGACAGACAGAGCCACAGGGAGACAGAATAAGGCACAAAGGGGCACAGAAAGAGGCGCAGGGGGACAGAGGAAGGTGCCGGGGACAGAGGTGGCACACGGGGACTGAAGAGGCACATGGAGACAGAATGAGGCACAAAGGGAGACAGAATGAGGCAGAGTGAGACTGAAGGAGGAATAGGGGGGCAGAGGTAGCACATGGGAACAAAGAAAGGCACAAGGGGACATAAGGAGGCACAGGGGGACAGAAGGAGGCAGAGGTGGCACAGAGGGACTGAAGGAGGCACAAAGGGAGACTGGAGGCATAAAGGGAGACAGAAGGACAAACAGGGGGTCAGACATGGCAATAGGGACTGAAGGAGGCACAAGGAGACAGAAGGAGGCATAAAAGAGGCACAAGGGGGGGGAAGGATGTACAAGGCACAGAGGGACACAGTGGCACTCAGCTGCCTGCAACTTACCATAAGCAGATGCATTAGAAGCAAGTGATAGAACACCTGTTGGGACTGGGATTAGTCAGGGGTGTGGCTTCATCCAGGGGGCATGGCTTAATCCAGCAACATGGCGCCCCCAGGACCAATGGCATTCCAGGCAATGGCCTGTACTGCCTATGCCTAGAGGCTCCCCTGTTGGCAGCAGCTTATTGTTTAATAATTTATAATCTGTTGTAGAAGGGACAATGAAGGGGGAGATCTTCTGGTAGACACACATAGTATAATTCACTTTATAACTTTATGGTATCTACTTTACTGACTTTACCATTGTGGCGATGGGTGATCTGCATGATTATCCTGAAGTAGAACAATCATAGCAAATATTCAAATTCAGGCGTATTTATGTTTGTATATGAGCATAAAGTGAACCAGAAAAGCAAGCATTGTATGAGGGGGTGCTGACAAGTATTGAGCCTTACCCAGAGAAATTCAGCTTGGAAGCTCAAGAAATCTGTTAATACTAATCCCAAATTAGTTTAGGAGTAGACAAAAATCTGTCCTTTGTCCACTTTACGTGTCATACAAACAGAAATTGGAAAGGCAGGTCAGGCAGGATATATATATATATATATATATATATATATATATATATATATATATATATATATATATATATATATATATATACAGAGGGTGCTGCAGCACACAACAGGAAAACAGTGACAGGGGCTCTTGGTTACGCTTTAACGCGTTTAAGCTCACCAACTGCGCCAAAGTGTCCCCGATCTGGTGAGTCCTACTCTAACCAGGCAAAAATGCTAGTTTTTATCAGCGTTCTAGTGGGAACCATGCCAAAAGCCCAGGGGTCAGCTAAATGGGAGAAATGAAATTAAAAACACCTCACCTTCTACTAGCTACTAACTGAACTATGAGCACCGCTCATTTATATGCTTAACTGTGCTAGAGATGGGTGAGGTTATGCACGCTCACAGGGGAAAATAACATAAGCCAAGGGATGAGCAGCACAAACCGAATTTTATGCAATACTATGCAAAGCATGTTATTTTCCCCTGTGAGCGTGCATAACCACACCCATCTCTAGCACAGTTAAGCATATAAATGAGCGGTGCTCATAGTTCAGTTAGTAGCTAGTAGAAGGTGAGGTGTTTTTAATTTCATTTCTCCCATTTAGCTGATAATATGAAGAAAAAGAAAAAACATGCACAGGAAGGCTGAAAAATTATCACTGCAAGAGTGCAAATTCCCAGTATACAAGTAGCAAATCCAGTAGGTAGAGAAAAAGGGGCTTTGCACATCCCTTATAAAACTTCACTTTTAATGTAGAAAATTTAAAACGGCATACATTACATCCAGTACAATACTGAGAGAGAGGTACTAGGCTGGTGGGCTACCAGCCTAGTACCTCTCTCTCAGTATTGTACTGGATGTAATGTATGCCGTTTTAAATTTTCTACATTAAAAGTGAAGTTTTATAAGGGATGTGCAAAGCCCCTTTTTCTCTACCTACTGGAAGAGCCCCTGTCACTGTTTTCCTGTTGTGTGCTGCAGCACCCTCTGTATTTATATATTTCTTGTGGAGATTGGGGTTCTCCAGTGCTGCGTGCATGCTTTGCATAGTATTGCATAAAATTCAGTTTGTGCTGCTCATCCCTTGGCTTATATATATATATATATATATATATATATATATATATATATATATGTGTGTGTGTGTGTGTGTGTGTGTTACGGCAAGAACCCAAAGTGTGGCCACTTCGCGTTCTGGCCAGCCACTTCGGGTTCTGGCCGGCCAATGTGCGAAGTAGCTGCAGCGCAGCGGCCAATGTTAGAAATGTAATGCTTACAATAAGTTCAATGTATTTTACGGCCATCTCGCTGGGGCCAAATGTATTACAACTCTAGTTAATTTAATGAAATGAAGCCGTCGGCTTTCGCATTGCCTCCTCTCCTCCTCCCCCACCTCTCTCCTCTCCCTGCCTCCTATACAATACGGAGCAGCCGGGGACATGCGTGTCCCTGAGAGTCGTTCGTTGCGGCAAGGGAAGCAGAGCGGGGAGGCTGCAGACATTGCTTCTGCCAGCACCCGCTCTGCAGGAACAGCAGGATTCCCCTGCCGCGACGAACGACTCTCGGGGACACGCATGTCCCCGGCTGCTCTGTATTGTATAGAAGGCAGGGAGAGGAGAGAGGCGGAGGGGGATCGGGGGAAGGAGGAGAGGAGGCAGTGCGAAAGCCGGCGGGTTCATCTATTACATTGCCGCCGGCTATATTTCATTAAATTAACCAAGTTGTAATACATTTGGCCGCAGCGAGACGGCCGTAAAATACATTGAACTTACTGTAATCATTACATTTCTAACATTGGCCGCTGCGCTGTGGCCACTTCGCACATTGGCCGGCCAGAACCTGAAGTGGCTGGCCAGAACGCGAAGTGGCCACACTTTGGGTTCTGGCTGTAACACACACACACACATATATATATATATATATATATATATATATATATATATATATATATATATATATATATATATACAGTATATATATATAACCTTACAGCATAGATAGCCAGGTATAGGTGTCCCCAGTATACTGTAGGTAGTCAGGTATAGGTGCCTACAGTATAGGTAGCCTGGTACAGGTGCCCCCAGTATAAATAGCCTGTATAGGTGCCTCCTGTATGGGCAGCCTTGTATAGGTGCCCCAATATAGGTAGCCAGGTATAGGTGCCCCCATTACAAATAGACAGGTATACAATAGGTGTACCCAAATAGCCAACATTAGGTGCCCCCTGTATAGAAAGCCAGGTAGAGGTGCCACAAGTATAGATATCCAGGTGTACCCCATTATAGATAGCCAGGTATAGGTGCCACCAGTATTGGTAGCCAGTTATAGGTGCCCCAGAGTTACGAGGGGGAGCAGCGGGCATGCACACTGGTGGGGAGGGAGTCCCGACTCTGCCCCTCCCTCACCTTGGGCTCCGCCTTTAGCACTCCCACCTCCAGAAACTACAGCAGCTGTTGGGCAGGGAACACCAACTCATCTCTTGTGTTCCATGCAATGGAACTCTGGTCTTCTCTGGAGTGCCTTACTCTTCTTCCTGAGCTAATTAGGAAGAAGATTGAGGTGCTGCAGAGAAGACCGGAGTTCCATTGCATGGAACACAAGAGGTGAGTGCACCTCTGTTGCATGGAATGCAAGAGGTGAGTAATTTCTGAAGGGGGGAGTGCTGAAGGGGTAGGTGAGGGAGGGGAAGTCGGGCTCCCCGCCGCTGTGTGTGCCCGCTACTGCGCTGTGCACCCTCCTGGCCCTAAAAATGGCCCTGGTCCTGCCCCAGAACAGTGGGCCATCCCCAGACTTATCTCCCCACGGGTCCCCCTAGGCTGCATCCATTGTGAAGGTGATTGTTACACCCCTGCAACTAGGCATTTGTATTTTTCACTAAAGCATCATGCACATGCTAGATGACCCTTGGTTAAGGTAATCTTTTGGCTGTAGCATATGCACAGCTGCCCTATTATGTTCTCACTGGTGCACCACTCATCTTCTCCCCCCCCCCCTCTTCCTTTTCATTAAATAGTACATGTTGCCTAGCTATAGCAACAACAACATGCCTGTACATGACTCCCTCCTTGAACTGTCACATTTATGACGGATTTAGGATTTGTAGGGGTGACAGTGATTGAGTGTGTGCATAAGGCATGATATTGGTTACATAACAGTTGATTGCAGTGGCTACATACTTCCTACTGCACTACATACTACCTACTTATTTGACTGACGTCAAACATGACTTTTACATGAATTTACATGAGTTACTAGCAACTCATGCTCAATTTTTGTATAGTAAATAATATTATGCTCAGTATTTGGCCACCAGTCATAATGTAACATCAAGAGATGTAAATCAATATTATTGATGTTTTAACATCTGTCTTTGGGTATGAACCTTAGTAGAAGCAGTGATATCCCAAAAAATGTTTTCACTTATCTCTGAACTGTAAGGCAGGGGTCATACTTGAGAATATCTACAGCATCATACCACAAACGCATGCGGAAACACATGTGATGATAGTCTATGGTGGCGCTGCTTGTTCTGGAGGCATAAGCGATTCTGCATCACGTTCAAACAAAGATACAACCTGCATTACTTTCCTGTTGTAAAAAAAATAAAAAATAAATAAAAAAATGGGTACTGTAAAAAAAAACCACCCGGCAAAATGCAAGTGTGATTTCTCCCTTAGGGAAATAGAGACGCAGTGAAAAAAACCATGTTATTTTCTCTCTCTCTTTCCCCTCACACTAGTACAAGCTATGTATCCCTTAAAGTAAGTCTCCACACTAATGCCTGTACGCTGTAGCTATCATTAGTGCTTTTTCTTTTCCAGGTGAAGCCGGGCTCCACATGTGCAGTGTTTGGTTTGGGAGGTGTTGGGCTCTCTGTGGTGATTGGATGTAAAGTTGCTGGTGCCTCCAGGATTATTGGAATTGATTTAAACAATGATAAATTTGAAAAAGCCAAGGAGTGTGGAGCCACTGAATGTATCAATCCAAAGGACTACGATGCTCCCATCCATGAGGTCTTGGCTAAAATGACAGATGACGGAGTGGATTATGCTTTTGAGGTCATTGGAAACACTTCAGTAATGGTAAGTAACATACTAAGGATTTGATGGTCACTGTTAGTCTTCTTCACTCGGTTATGACACTCAAGCTAGAATTAATACTGGATTACTATGATTTTCATAGCTTTTGAATAGCCTTTATTTAGCTGATGATGCATCCTTGTTCAACACAGGATTCCGAAAGCAGAAACCTGAGCTCTTTCTTACTGATCACTGGCGTAACAATAGGGCCTGCAGCCCCTGCCCCTGTGGGGGGGCCCGCTTGGTGCCGTTTTGGGGGGCTGGAGGGGTCGCAGCATGAGGGGAAAGCCATGCTGCACTTCGGCGGGGACGGGGATGGCCCCCCCTCCCTCACCTCGGGCTCTTTCCTCTGCGCTCCCCTCCAGCATTGAATAGTTTGTGTATGTGGGCAGCGGCAGATACATACCTTCCGTGTGCTCCAGCGTGGACGTTCCTCTCTCTAGCCTCTGACGCAACTTCCTGTTTATACAGGAAGTCGAGTCAGACACTAGAGGGAGAAACATCCACGCTGGAGCGCACTGAAGGTATGTATCTGCCGCTGCCCGTTGCCTGCATACACAAACTATTCAACGCTGAAGGGGAGCGCAGAGGGGAGAGCCCGAGGTGAGGGAGGAGGGACCGTCCCCACTCCCCGCCGAAGTGCAGCATGGCTTTCTCCGCATGTTGCAACCCCTCCAGCCCCCCAAAACGGCCCCACAGTATTTCTGCAGGGGGGCCCGGTGGGACCTTGTTACACCCCTGTTACTCATGGCTCTGTCTTCTTTGTGGAGTACCTCAAGTCTCCTTAATTAGGAGCATTTAGACAATAGCAGATTCTGGGATTCATCGCCATGTCATTACTGACCCCTGGCAATGTGTAATGAAAGCATTAAAGGGTATCTGAAGTGACATATTACATGATGAAATAAACATATGTATGCACAGTATTAGTCAGTGATGTAACATTAAGCAATGCAGAGGTTGTGACCGCAGCAGGGCCCGGAAATCGCTACTGTGCATGCATAGAACAATCCTTGCCACAGAAGTGCGATCAGGGTGCGCGTGGCTCGGGGCCGTGCATGTGCAGTAGCCACCGACACTTGGCACCCAACCAGCATTGTGGGGATTGCCACTGCTGGCCGGAGGGGACCAGGAGGACGTTGTGGGCACAGGTTGAGTCCAGGGGGGCTGGAAGAAGCCCCAGTGAGTTAAAACATTTTTTTTTTATTTTTGCTTAAAGTAGATCCGAGATGAACTTTTACTCATTGCATAAATGTGTTCCTTTCCTATTGTTTATAGGGCATTCCTCAAGCCAAATACTTTTTTGTTTTTATTTTAATACTCTAATTCCCTATAAACTAAACAAGCCATGCCCACAGGTTTTCAGAGAGCCAAGGCACTTTCAGACAGTAGCAAGGGCTGCTCAGTCTGGGCAGGAGGAGGGGGAGATTTTACTAGCCAGAGATTTCAGAAGCAGAGGGGAGGAGGGAGGAGAAGGAGGGGGATTAGGGTTTTTTTGCTCAAGATGCAGATAAACCTGCCTCTGTGTAATGTTTACAAATAACATGGCTGCTCTCATTGTATCACAGGAAGAAATAATCATATTCTATTAACCTCCTGCCGCCCGCGTCACGCCAGTAGGCGTGGCCCCGGCGGCAGCCCCAGGACTGCCTAACGCCAATTGGCGTAAAGTCCTGGGGCTCTGTTTAGCATGAGATCGCGCGCATGGTGCGCGCGCATCTCATGCTCGGAGGGCAGAGCTCCGCCCCGCCTTCAGTCTCCGATCGGCTATTGCCGCTCGGGAGACTGTTAGACGGCGATTACGCCGTCTATTTACACTGTGCAGCGCTGCGATGAGCAGCAGCGCTGCACTGGGGACAGCCGTGTGACACGGCTGTCCCCATGGGGGACAAGAGAGCGATCGGCTCTCATAGGCAGAAGCCTATGACAGCCGATCACTATAATTGGCCAGCTGTGGGGAGGGAGGGAGGGAATAAATTTAAAGAAACAGTTTTTTTTCCCTAAAATCTCATAACAATAATATTTATTTAAAAAAAATAAACATGGGGGGAGCGATCAGACCCCACCAACAGAGAGCTCTGTTGGTGTGGAGAAAAGGGGGGGGGGGATCACTTGTGTGCTGAGTTGTGCGGCCCTGCAGCTTGGCCTTAAAGCTGCAGTGGCCAATTTAGCTAAAAATGGCCTGGTCACTAGGGGGGTTTAGCCCTGCAGTCCTCAAGTGGTTAAAGCTGTGTGCAGCTAGATGTGCTGTGTAAACTATCTAAACTTTAGATAAGATATATAGACAAGTTACTTGTTATAGTTAGTTTTTTATCTCGGATCCGATTTAAGTATTCCTTTATTCTGAGTGCAGGGAGCAGTTTAAAAAATTCAGTACTTCAAGATTTGTCTGTGTGAGAGCAGAAAAACATTCAAAACTGTCATTATGCTTGTGTGTTATTCTGATCTTCAATAGCATCTGCTGTATCATTAATGTCTGTTATATCAGTGGCTTCATTTTCCTCGATCATGCCAGATTCAAGATTTTCAGTCATTTTTGTGGTGCTCAGCAAAAGTGAATTAGTAAAGATTCAAATTGCAATGTAATTGTAGTAAAGGCAGGCCCAGACTTACCTCACAAGAACCTATAGGCACAGATGTCGTGGCACCTTAGACTTCACCCTCCTTGAACCGCATCACAAGTGTGCTGGCTGTCCCAGCTGTCACTTCTCCCTTACTTCCCTTGCCCGTCATAGGTAGCTGCAGGTGCCCCTTAGTATTAAGGTAGCCACTAACGGTCCAATTTCGAGCGAAAAATCGTTCAAGCGATCAGAAATTCTGATCGGAAGTTAAATATTGTAATAAATCGTTCACTACACCATCAACGATCCAATCTTTACTTCCTATCTATCACAACCAACAAGAAAATCCAAATTTTGGTTCGACTAAAATTCATTCGGGCGACATTTTTTTCACTCGTTCATAATCGATTGTGTCCACCAATGGAGAATTACAACCAATCCGATCAGAATTTCTGATCACTCGAACGATTTTTCGCTAGAAATAGGACCGTTAGTGGCCACCTTTAGGTAGACAGAAGTACTCTCAATAATAAGTAGCTAGAGGTGTCCCAAAGTATTAGATAGCTATAGGAACCTCACTATTAAGTAGCTAGAGGTGCCCCTGCACAGGGAAGGAGGGAGGGAGGTGTTCGGAAAGGGGAGAAAGCCGCCTTTCTATCATCAGCTGACTGTAGGCACGTGACTACAGTGCCTTATGGTAAATCCAGCCCTGAGTAAAGGAGAATATTGCGGCACTTATAAATCTTGCAGATCAAGTGGTTAGCGTTTACCCAGATATAATGGAACCACTCCATGTCAGGCTTGTCTGGTCAATAACCACAGTTCAGACTGTATGCCCATATGACTGACCCGTAGCCCAGCCCATAACACCTGCATAATCTCCTACCTAACACAATACTAACAATACCCTGCAGGCAGATGTAGCATACAGTCTGACAGATAGCTAATCACCAGGCAGAACCTGAATACTTAGCAATGCAATCAGTCACCTGAGGCCTAGTGGATAAGGCTATCCAGACGAATGAATCCTAGAGGCAGGAGAGCTAGGAGCTCCAGGAAGCAGTAAGCAGGTCCAAGATAGGAACTTTCCAGAGGTATCGTAGTCAAGACAGGCCAAAGTCAGTCCAGGTAGAGTTCATGCAATCTGTGTCCAAGCAAAGGTCAATCCAGGCAGCAAGCAAAGTATAGTCCAGCTTCAAGGCAAGGTTGGCAACAGGAATCAAGCAGAGGTTAATCGTGGTCAAGGTACAAGGCAATAGTCGGCAACAGGAATCAAGCAAGACAGTGAGCGTTTCCCAGCACCAAGCCAATGCTAAATGCTATCACGGGCAATGACTGGGGGGGGGGGGGGGGCTCACCAGGTTTAAATATTAGGACTAACCAATCAACAAAAGGCAGAATTGAAAACGAACCAATAGTGGTTCAGCGTGTCAGCTGATCAGCTGACGCGCAAGCATGCATGTGAGAGTTACTGTTTACATCGGCGGAGCGCGTACTGAGAGCTGGTCCTCCGCCTGTCTAATGAGGTCTGCGGAGCCCTCTGCATTCTGACTGGACGCAGCGGTCCTTACACTCCAAATGTTTCCTGTGTGCTCTGTTGAAATTGGTAGGAAGGAAGCTGATAAATTGTGTATAAAAGACATGCACCATCTGGTTGCAACAATAAGAGTCTATTTATTGAGCCAATCATCCATCTCTTTACATCATCTGCACAATCCAGTTCCCAACTCATTACACATGCTGAGATACTGCCATGGTGAGGACTACAAGGGGTGGGTGCAGGGGACTAGTGGTCAGTCTCAATGTCTGTATCACGTATAGTACGCGTATTCACATGGAGGTCAAGCACAGGCAGGGAACAAGTGGGCGCTCTTAATGCCGTCCATTTTCCCTCCCCCGTTGCTATAGGAGCTCAATACGTCATTCAAAGCGCTGCCCACGAAGACCACCCCACACATTTTAGGTTACTCCCTATACAGAACATCACTTGTTCCATGAAGACGCTATGCTCTGTTACCAAGCAAAACTGAAATTATCTTTCTTTTGACTGTAAAACATGCCTATACCATCCCACCAGAAGCTGCTTCTACTTCTGGCTCCTTTAAAAGCAGGCCGGTGTCCAGTGTCTTCATCGTCATGCTCTATGACAAAGCAACCTCTGTTGCGGATGGAGTGGCACACCTTGGCTTATTGGGTGGGTGCAAAGCTGACGCTCTATATGCAATCAGCAAGTCCAAAGATTGGTTAGAACACCACTGCTGGTGGTGAATGAAGAACGATTGGGTGCTGCCTGGTGGCAAAAGTCTTGTGCGTATTGCCCGAAGCCCGGACCTTGGAAGGGCAGGAAGGTTGACAGGGTAGCGTGCATGCATGGTTGGCAGCAGTACTGAAGAAGGAAGCAGGAAGCTGCCAGTACCACTGTTAAGCTAAGTGGTCACATGAGAAACTTGTGCTCCAGGCTTTTGCCTGGAGTATCGGTGCTGAAAAACAACCCTGAATTTACAGACACCCTGTACTGAATAAATACTGTATATAAGTCCATGTACATATGCATGCAAGCATGCACTGTGTACAATTTAACACATTTTGTGGTAGCAATAACTGAAAATTATTATTTGTATTCCTTAGAGCTCTGCTTTTTCATCTACTCACTTTGGCTGTGGAAGAACTGTCATTGTGGGCCTGGCTCCTTCTTCTGCTAAGATGACTATAGATCCATTGGAAGTTCTAACCGGACGCAGCTTGACAGGCGCTTTGTTTGGAGGTAATATGTGTGTAAGAATAAACATTATTAATGTTGTCGGTCACTTTTTTAAAACCAAACAAACAAGTGAAAATGTACCTGTAGGTTAAAATAAGGTGTTCCATTGAGTCCACTTTCAGTTCAATCTGAGGCCACATTCCTGAGATCTGCTTTACATTGAGAGTGTGAATAGTGCAGAGTATATTGTAGAACCCCAAATAGTCTATTCAGAACATTGTGTTACCCACCCAGTGCTTACAGACAATACAAATCAGATTTCAGGAATACTGCCAAAGAATAAACTGAACAAAATGCTTGCTGGACACATTATATCAACATACCATGTCACTCTAAAAACATGTGTTTTTATTAAATCTGTAACGCCTGTAAATTTCAAATTGGCATTAGAATACGATGGACATATAACTATTGCGGGGATTAGATCGTGAGCCGCTAAGGGGCTGTTAATGACAGGAGTGTACTCTCTGAACTTTGTGGAAGACATCAGCACTATTTAAATACTAAATAATAATTACAGCTTGCAGGTAATGTAGACTTTAAATATCAACTGTTGTACCAAATACTACGTTACCTAGCACACTTGGATGCTGATGCAGTCTGACAAAGGCAGAGAATTATGAGTGGTCAATGTGACATCAAGCACTGAAACATATTTTTGGGGCATTTTCGCACGCTAGTCATGATTCAATAAACTTTATTAAAAAACAATCTGTGACAATGTATTTGAAGTACTTTCTTTTACTTGTTAGAGGCTAGAAAAAGTAGTTAAATGATAAAGGGCAAAACATTTACTGTAAGAGAATTGTGGAGATAATTGTTTCCTCTGACCAGCAGATCTCTAAAGAAAGTCAATGGATGACCAACAGCCCAGTAGGTCTTATTTCTGTTCCCCATTGTACAGATCTTCCACATGATGACTGCTCCCTCTCTCCAAGTATGGCTTCTTTGTATTTTGCTCTTCCTCTTCAACCTGTGTCCAATCAGTGGTTATGCTTACTGGGAGAAGTAAGAGTGCTATACAGGGTGGTCACAGTAAAAAAAAGAGGAGGGGGCGCAGCTGCAAGAGAACAGAGGTGGGAAAAGGTGAGCAGTAGAAGCAGACAAAGCAGGGGTAACAATGCGCAGAGAATTGATGAACACAACAGTTACAGCGATGGTATTGTGCAGGCCAAATTGCCACATGATAAAGTGAGGTCTACTGAAAAGGAAATGCCTAAACTAAAGGAAA
This sequence comes from Hyperolius riggenbachi, assembly GCF_040937935.1. Classification (NCBI taxonomy): domain Eukaryota; kingdom Metazoa; phylum Chordata; class Amphibia; order Anura; family Hyperoliidae; genus Hyperolius; species Hyperolius riggenbachi. The sequence goes on from NC_090646.1 coordinate 239,541,479, forward strand.
TGCCTCTCTCACATTGTCCTTCAGCGGTTCCTTCCTATCTATACCTGTGTTTGGACCTCATTCAGAACAGGACAATAAAACGATTAAACTCTACATCTTTTGGGTTCTATCCTGTCATCATTTAGTTAGAGAAAAGTGAAAATAACATAGTGAATACATATATATATTTTTATTTTATAATATTAATTTATAGATTATTTTGTCAGCGTTTCCCCATTGTAAAATCTTTCCTCTCCCTGATTTACCTTCTGAAATGTATCACAGGGGGGCATCTTTATTTCTGCCAGGTGATCTGTGTAGAATGTTCGTTTACTGAGAGTTCTATGCACAGAGAGAAGTACTGCTTGCTTGGCAGTTGGAAAAAGCCATTATCCACCACAATGCAATGAGGTTCACAGTCAGCAAACTGTCAGCACCATGGGTCATGACAACACACTTTGGGAGGGGTTTCACCACAATATCAGCCACACATACATCCCTGATGATCTATTAGAGAAAAGGCATGGGCGTAACAATAGGCCCTGCAGCCCCTGCTCCCTGGGGCCCGCTCGGGGCCGTTTTGTGGGGGCTGGAGGGGTGGCAGCATGAGGGGAAAGCCTTGGCCACAGTCGGCGAGGAGAGGGGAAGTTCCCCCCCTCTCCCTCACCTCGGGGCTCTCCCCTCTGCGCTCCCCTCCAGCTAGTTACACTTTGGGCAGTGGGCAGCGGCGGCAAGATACATACTGTACCTTCTTCCTTGCATTCCACTGCATACTCCTCGCTCTAGCGGCTGACGTCACTTCCGGAAGTGACGTCACTTTCGGAAGTGACGTCAGCCGCTAGAGCTAGGAGTATGCAGTGGAACGCAAGGAAGAAGGTATGTATCTTGCCGCCGCTGCCCGCTGCCCAAACTGTAACTAGCTGGAGGGGAGCGCAGAGGGGAGAGCCCCGAGGTGAGGCAGAGGGGGGGAACTTCCCCTCTCCTCGCTGACTGTGGCCAAGGCTTTCCCCTCATGCTGCCACCCCTCCAGCCCCTACAAAATGGCCCGAACGGGCCCCAGGAAGGGGGGGGGGCGCAATGAAATTCCGCAAGGGGGCCCAGTTGGGCCTAGTTACGCTCCTGAAAAAGGTAAAGATTTCCAGTGGGAAAGGGGGTGTTAGCTACTGATTAGTATCAAGTTCAATCCTTGGTTAAAGTTCCTCTTTAAACCCCAAAACATTTAAACAGCTCGGCGTATGATTTATGGGGGCAAGCAGAGAGCAGGGGGGCCTGTGGGGGGGATCAGTATAGCAACAGAGGCTGGGCAGTATATGCAGACCCAGCCTCTGTGTGCAATTAGTGTTCTTAGAACCCACCTCGGGTTCTCTTTAAGAAGCACAATCCCACTCGATCAGTGCGTTACAATTTTTAAAAATTGTAATTTTTTTTTCCAAACTCAGCACCATGTTTTTAGCCCAGCTGTTTCAACAAGTTTCATTGGCAATGCATGCTCCCATGCTAGGCAAGTTATAGCAACATAATTTAGTGTTAGGTATATTTATTATTTAAATATTCTTAAAATTCCTTGGGACCGCACATAGTAAATCCTACGCCGCACTTGTGGCTGCCTAAGCCTGATGTGCCATAGGATTTACACCACCTACTTTTTCTGCTCCCACCACAATTATGCGCACCCGAGAGGAGAGAGTACGCTGTCATATGACAGCCAACATCTCTGATCAGAAGCCATGGCGATTGGCTCCTGATCAAGTGATCACTACGATCGCCAGCCTATCGTACTGATCAACCTAAGCAACGGCGGTAGGAGGCGAAGAAGAGGACCCGGACTCCCTTTCCTGACATTCCCCCTCCTCTCTGCCTGGCATCCCGGCTCGGTCGGCCTCTGTCGGGGCCCCGCTTTATGACGTCATCAAGCTGGGACTTGAAACTTAGTGGCAGTGCGAGCAGGGATGCCAGGCAGAGCGGAGGGGGGTAGAGCTGCTCATTGCTGGAGCATAGGAGGTGAGTAATGGCTGCTGGCTATATGGGGAACACCTATCTATACTGGGGACACTGGGGTTCCAAACAGAGCCAACATCCTTACCATAGAAGAGGGGGACTTTGACATTTTTAAATCTTACCCTTTTTTTCATTTTATGAAATCTGGCAATTTTGTCTGTCTTAATTTACGAGTTGCAGCCATCTACAAACAGTTTGGAATACTTGGAAATGCTCTGTATCAATTCAGATTACCTAAATGCGGACTGAACAACATTTAAGAAAAAGAATTGATGTTAACTGTAATGCTTGTGAATGTTGGTTTTGGTTTATAGCTATTCTATAGGTTATAGGCATGATATTTTGCCTATTTTATACTGAGAAAGGTAGTGACAATTTATTTATAACTAGGCCTAAGGCCCGTTAAAAACGGGCGCTAGGCTCTGGCCGCAACCCCTGCACTGGCTGTCCTCTATAGAGCGGTGCGCACGCGCCCACCCCCCCTGGTCCCGTTGTCCTCCTCCTCCTTCCCCACGTCATCCTCCCACCTCTGCGCTGTGCGTCCCTGTTGCCCTAGCAACCACAGAGACAGAGCAGAGCGAGCCGGCTGAACTGCACGCACATGCGCAGTTCATTTTATACACGGACACAATGATGACGCAGGGACACTTGACCATTCATAATGATAGTACATTCTCCATAGCCAAACACAGAACTGAAGAGGACAGAACACAATTATTTGCTGCTTAGTATTTGGTTAATTGGTTTAGGCAAATTTTAGAAGGATTAATGTTGGGAAGAAGGTAAGTGGAAGTTAGATTTTAAGTAAAGGCTAGCGCCCATATACATAAAACTTTTTTTCCTAGGTTTCATTCGAGGAGATCATTTTTTATCTTCTCACTTTGCAATTGAAAAAGAAACACAAAGTTGATTAAAAAGTATTATAATTATCAAACAGGAAGTAGAGTGTGTATAAGCGGCTATGCAGAGGGGGAGACCAGCGTCAAGTGATCTGCGATTGGAACGCAGGGAGGTGAGTTGCTGTATACAAGGCTTCCCGCTGCGCTAACTCTGCAGCGGAGGGGGAGCATGGAGGGTGGCCAGGGAGAGGAAGGGAGGGAGAGGTCAGGCCACCCTCCCCACAGCCACGGCTCCCCCTCCATAACCCCATCATCCCCCAGTGCTCAGGGTGACTGCATGCCCCTAAAAACAGGTCTGCTTCCAGTAACCAGCAATGTACTCAGAATAATGTACTTTGTTCTCAGGTTGAACTCGATGGACATATGTCTTTTTTCAACCCAAATAACTATGTAACTATATTTAATACTCAGAATGATTTTGACAGTACTCGTTCTCCTACTTTTTGGTACTGTTTCATTTGCAGAGTGCTGACAAATTATTTTATACAGAAGACAAAAAATATCTCTTAGGAGAAAACCTAGATGACCTAGAAGAAAAAGTAATTTGAAAAGGGCCGAAGAGACGACAGGAGGAGGATGAGGACAGAGGGAGTGGGCGGCCATCGGGGAGCGTGGCCGTTGGTGCGTGTGGCCAGGAACGCGTGGCAGGCCGGTGCACGCCAGGGCTAAATGACTGGTATTTTCATAAGTGGACCATTTTCCTATTAGATAAGACCAAAGGTGTTTCTTAAAATACGGTTGATAGGTTCTCACTGCCTTTGTGCTTACTAGTTCAATATAACAGGGAAGGACGTATGAGTACAATGCAATTTTCCAGTATGACTACAATGTGTCTTTTCTCTAGGATGGAAGAGTAAAGATGATGTTCCAAAACTGGTTCAAGATTATTTGGACAAGAAATTCAATTTTGATACCCTTATAACATCCTACATGCCTTTTGAGAAGATCAATGAAGGATTCGATCTTCTGTGCAAAGGAGAAAGGTATGTCATGCATTGCAATGATACATTCATAAGAGTGAGTGGTTAGTGCTGCAAATGACTACAAATGCACATCCAGCAATTCACTAGTCTTTCAAAATCCCCTGTAAGCTCTGATATGATCCAGGGTCATAATTGCAAACTTTTATTTCCTAATAACAGATAGTGTTTTTTTTTAATGCAGTTCCCCATTGTTCTTTTGGGGGCTCCTTAGTAAAAAAAAAAGTCACAGTGGACCTCTTTTACTAGGATGTTTGAAGTGTGGAAGACTACAGTAAATTTATGTTTCTGTGTTCACTTCAAACATCAAATCATTAACTGAGCAAAGTCAGGTGAATAAACATAAACAGACATCACATGTTTGAAGAAAACTCACTCTTCAGTAAATAAGTAGAAAATGTTCAGAAAACAAAAAGTTTTCACAGTGTCTTTATGACACACTAAAAAATAACATTGTACTAAATGTGTTATAGATCGTAAAATAAAAGCCGAAAATGTCCTGTAAAAATACCATAAGAATTTAAAGGGGGCATCTGGTAAAATAGGTGTAGGGAAATTCAAATAGTAGAATATCAGTAGTTACTATACCAATATTCTCACACAGGGCTGTAGAGCTCCCAGGGCGAGGGTTTATCAATTGCGCCCTCCCCTGCTGACTCAAGCACACTATAGCAAGGCGGCAGCCAGAGGTTCACCCTAGTACCCTGTATAGGTAGCCACAAGAGCCCCCAGTATAAGGTAGCCAGGTGCAGGTAGTCAGTGAGCCCACCATGTAGGTAGCCAGAGAACCCTATGTTTTGCCAGAGAACCCTGTCTGTTTATCCAGAGAACCCCCCTTATAGCCAGAGAACCCTCAGTTTAGTCATGAATGCCCCCCATATAGCCAGGCAGTCCTTTCATTTATCCAGAGAGCCTCCCATTTAAGCCTCAGAGGCCCCCCCCCCACAGAATGCTTGCAGCCACTGGCGGCAACTGCCAGCTTTGCAGGAGGACGTTATGGGCACAGTAGGAGTCCAGGGGGCTGGAAGAAGCCCCAGGTAAGTTAAAATATTCCTTTCATTTGACTTAAAGAGGAACTGTAACGACAAAACGGCCCCTGGGGGGTACTCACCTCGGGTGGGGGAAGCCTCAGGATCCTAATGAGGCTTCCCACACCGTCCTGCGTCCCTCGGGGGTCTCGCTGTAGCCCTCCGTACAGCCGTGACGCAATATTTACCTTCCTGGCTCCTGCGCAGGCGCTCTGATGCCTCTCGGCGCCGAAGTAGGCGGAAATACCCGATCGCCGGCGTCAGGTCTGCTCTACTGCGCAGGCGCAAGTTTCCGGCGCCTGCGCAGTAGAGCGGACCCGACGGAGATCGGGTATTTCCGTCTATTTCCGTGCCGAAAGTCGCCACAGCGCCCCCGCTGGAGCCAGCAAAGGTAAATATTGAACTGACAGTCGGCACAGTCGCCGGCTGTTCGGAGGGCTGCGGCGAGACCCCCGTGGGACAGAGGACGGCGTGGGAAGCCTCATTAGGATCCGGAGGCTTCCCCCACCCGAGGTGAGTACCCCCAGGGGAGGTTTTTGTTGTTACAGAGTCTCTTTAAAGAGGAACTTCAGCCTAAACAAACATTCTGTCATTAAGTTACATTAGTTATGTTACTTAAAATAGATAGGTAATATAATCTTTTACCCACCCTGCTTTAAAAGAACAGACAAATGTTTGATTTCATGATGGCAGCCATCTTTTTGGTTGAAAGGAGGTGACAGGGAGCATGAGACACAGTTCCAACTGTCCTGTGTCCTGAGCACCTCTCCCAGTTGCTAGGCAACGTGAATAACAACATAGGAAATCCCATCATGCTCTGCACAGCATCAGGGGAAAAAAGCCCAGGCTTTTTTTCTTTGATTGGTGGAACTAAACTAAAAATACAGCAAAAAATGATGCTTTGGTAAGAAAAGCAAAGTTCTGATGCTGTGAAACTGTTAAAGAAACACCAACTCTTTTCTGTTCTGCTGAGTAGATTTTTAGTCCAGAGGTTCACTTTAAGGATGCCTTTAATGATATAGGATTATTGGCCACCATCATGTGTACTAATCTTCAAAGTAAATGGTGTAAATGAACATCTAAATTGTGATGAACTAGATTGCAGCATTGTACAAGTGATTACAGCGGGGGTTTTTTTCTTTCAGTCTGTCAGCCGCAATCGTGGCTGTTGATGACAGAGCTCCACTCCATAACTGAGTGAGGATGCGTGCGCATCTGCCCCCAGGACTTGACGCCAATCGGTGTTAGGCGGTCCTGGTGGAGTCACCTTCCCGACTCCTATAGGCGTTAGGTGGTCGAATTAATGGGAGGTGAACGTTGCTCGGATGCATGAGATTTTCGGACTGCGGTGCTGAACCGGATAAAACGCACATTGTGAATCCAGCCTCTAGGTCCCTGACATTTTTGGCATTTCAGCTATGTCACTATTGATACAGCAATGATTTTTTTTATTACTTATGCCAACAAAGTAATACATAGATTGTTTTTTTCAGGACAATCTAGGCTTTCTTTAAATAATATAAATATATTTTTTAAATTGTTTAATTTTTAGGCATTTTCCACTGGGAATATAGGCGTAAATGCAGAAAACACCTTTTTTTTATTTTTCATTTACAAAAAACCTTAAATATCATCAGGGCAAATCTTGTAAAATGAGTGGTACTTACCGGGGGCTTCCTCCAGCCCCAAGCTCCCAGGACCTCCCTCGCCACAGCTCTGCCCGCAGCCGTTCGCCGGAACTCCGACCCGGTCCCCGGCGATGACGTCAGAGCGACCTGGAGGTCGCTCTGTACTGCACCTGCGCAATTGGCGCTGTCAATCACCGGCACGTGGACCGGAGCAGAATGCGCAGGCTCAGTAGTTGTGCGCCTGCGCAGTCCGCTCTGGCCCACGTGGCGGTGATTGACAGCAGGCGCAGTACAGAGCGACCTCCAGGTCGCTCTGTCGTCATCGCCGGGGACCTCCGGGGAGCTCCGGCGAATGGCTGCGGGCAGAGCTGCGGCGAAGGAGGTCCTGGGAGCTTGGGGCTGGAGGAAGCCCCCGGTAAGTACCACTCATTTTACTAGATTAGCCCTGATGATATTTAAGGTTTTTTGTAAATGAAAAATGAAAAAAATGTGTTTTCTGCATTTACGCCTATATTCCCAGTGGAAAATGCCTAAAAATTAAACAATTTAAAAAATATATTTATATTATTTAAAGAAAGTCTAGATTGTCCTGAAAAAAACAATCTATGTATTACTTTGTTGGCATAAGTAATAAAAAAAATCATTGCTGTATCAATAGTGACATAGCGGAAATGCCAAAAATGTCAGGGACCTAGAGGCTGGATTCACAATGTGCGTTTTATCCGGTTCAGCACCGCAGTCCGAAAATCTCATGCATCCGAGCAACGTTCACCTCCCATTAATTCGCCTATAACTTTATTGCTACTTATCACAATGAATTGATCTATATCTTGTTTTTTCCACCACTAATTAGGCTTTCTTTGGGTAGTACATTTTGCTAAGAATTATTTTTTTCTAAATCTATTTTAACAGGAAGATTAAGAAAGAAATGAAAAAAATTCATTATTTCTCAGTTTTTGGCCATTATAGTTTGAAATTAATATATGCTACCGTAATTAAAACTCATGTATTTTATTTGCCCATCTTTCCCGGTTATTACACCGTTTAAACGATGTCCCTATCACAATTTATGGTGCCGATATTTCATTTAGAAATAAAGGTGCATTTTTTCAATTTGCGTCCATCACTATTTATAAGCTTATAATTTTAAATAATATAATAACATATTCTCTTGACATGCATATTTAAAAAGTTCAGGCCCTTGGGTAACTATTTATGTTGTTTTTGTTTTTTTTTTATTGTATTTTTTATTTTATTTTTTTTATAAAAAAAAAGTGTATGTGGGTAATTTTTGGTGTGGGAGGGAAACTGCTAATTTTAAATGTAAAATAATATTTTTTTTTATTAAAAATGTATGTTGGTGCAGTTTACTATTTGGCCACAAGATGGCCACAGTGAAAAAAGTCCTGGATGTGAACGATCTTGCATCCAGGAACTAAAATGCTGGGGAGAAGTTTCCTGAGTGCAGAAATACCGTGCTCTCTGGAGAGAAAGCGTCGGTATTTCTGCGGGGAAGTGGGATCGGTGAATGGGAATTATATTCCCATTCACTGATCGGGGGGCTAGCGGCGGGCAGCAGGAGCGCATGCGGGGGCGCACCCGATCGCGCGCACCAGCCGGCGGCAGCAGCAGTGCCTATCTGGACGAGGAAGCTCGTCCAGATAGGCCGAACTGGTTATATAACACAAGCATTATAATGAGTGTGAATGCAAAAATTAATGTGCGCAAACCTTTACTATTGTGCGCGCAATCTTGTACGCTAGCTAACCTGCACGCTAAGCATAGCACGGTCGTGATATAATTTATCACGGCTTTGTGAATCAGGCTCATAGAGTGCAAGAGCCCTAAGGAGTAAAGACCCCGGAATACAAAGTAGTTAAGTATGCATCCTGTTATTCTATAGTTTCCAGTTGTCTTTGAGTTATGTTGTGTTTTAAAAAGTTTAATACAACTTGTGGTAGATGTCTGAGGATACTTTATTCATTTCAATAAAAAAAAGTGAGACTATATTGAGTGACACACTTCACTTTCATCAAACATGTCTATTTTGTTTTTCAGTATCCGCACTGTGCTGACCTTCCCCTGAAGTAATTAACTAGTTGATGATTTTAAAGTTGGAGTAAAGTCAGACATATATTCAGCTTATGTTACTAGCCTTCTTTCCTCGTTGATGAGCAAATCCTGGGTTGCAAAATCAAAATAATGCCTTTGAGGAACCAGACTAAAAAAAAAAAGCTTTGTCCATATTGCAGTCACAGCATTACAAATAGGAAATACTGCCTAGTTACTCCTCCAAATTTTGGTGCAAAACACAAACACATGCACATTTTTCTGCACTTCTGTTTCCATTTGCGGCTCTGGGAGCCTGTGTAGTAGTTTTTCCAGCATGAAACACAATTGTTTCCTTGGCCAGATGTCGTGGAAGAGAGAGGCTTCGGCCTGCAATTAATTAAATCAATAATTATGCTTTTAAATAATAAATAAATCAGGATTTCACATTAACATTTTATGTTAATTATTGTGGCATGTAAGGCGTGATAAATTTTTGCTTTGGGTCCATTTTCAGCACCTATTTGTGAAGCTAAAAATGTTTTTTAGAGGTTAATTTTCCCTACAGGAGAAATCATAGAGAAGTATGCAGTTGACTTGTAGGGCTGCACGATTAATAGTTTTAATTTCGAAACCGCGATGTGGGGCACGACGATTACGTAATCGTGATAGCGGCAATTTTTTTTTTACGCCTATGTTTTTCCACATTCTGCCGCTACACCGACGCGTATATATATCGCAACTCACCCTCCGGAATCCCCCACAGCCTCTTCCTACTTCCTCTCCCAGCCGTCATCAGTCGCGCTGGTTACAGTACCCCATGTGATGATGAAACCGGAAGTCATCACAGGGGGCGCTGATATTAACGTGATGGACGGCTGGGAGAGTAAAAAGGAAGAAGATAGAAGCTGTCGGTGTCATCCCGGAAGGTAGGTTGTTACTATGCCCGCTCTCCCCCGCTGCTACTCCTATGCTGCCTGGCTACCTATACAGGAGGCTGCCACCTACCTAGCTAACCTATGAGGAAAATATACTGGCGGCACCTACTTAGCTAACTTTTTCTAGTGACAACTATACTGGCTATCTATACTGGAGGCACCTACCTAACTAACCTATGGGGCAACTATATTGGTGGCACCTACCTAGCTAACCTTACCAGGGGCAACTATACTGGCTACATATACTTGAGGCACCTACCTAGCTAACCCATACTGGGGGAAACTATACTGGCTATCTATACTTTAGGCACCTACCTAGCTAACCTATACTTGGGGCAACTTTGCTGGCTACGTATACTGGAGGCACTTACCTGGCTAAACTATACTGGGTGCATTGTGAATTTAGTGCTAAAGCTTGATTTGAAGAAAATCGTGAAAAAAAATCGAAATCGCAATTTTTAAAAGAAAAATTGCAATTTCAATTCTTAAAATCATGCTACCCTATTGACTTGACCAGGTGATCAATTTTTTAAGGTCACTGAATAGCTGGTTATAATCACGTGATCATGTCTCACTTCCTGCGTAGGCTGAATGAGGAGACAGAACTACAATGCAGTCAGCTGGTGAAACCAACTAATCACATGCTTCTCCATGAATTCTTATCTAGGGAGTGATTATTACCTCTAGTTGGATAAGGATTGCATCTGCAGCCCAGCTTAGCTCTGCTATCTGTGTAGACAGCTCTTGCTTTGAACCACCTATACCGATAGAGTATCCATCCCTGTCCTTTAGTAGTTGATATCATCACATTACTAACTGAAGAAGACTGGATTCGTGAGAAGAAGGTGACAGAATTGATCAGATTATCACAAATCAAATTCAAATTACTTAAATGACAACCGAGGTGACATGTGACATGATGAGATAGACATGTGTATGAACAGTGCCAAGCACACAGATCACTAGGCCTTGTCCTTTTTTTCTTCCTCTGCCTGAAAGAGTTAAACATTAGGTATGCAAGTGCCAGTTTCTGTCTGGGTCGGGACCGGGTCGGACTGGGTCAGACTATAGAAAACCCTCAATGATAGGTAATTACAGCCATAAAACACTTTTCTGTCAGTAAATGGCTTCTGAGAACAGGAAAGAGATAAAAAGGGTCAATAATTCATCGATTTAAGCTCTGGCATACTTCAATGAAGGTGTCATTGCCATGGAACAGAAACAGAAAAAAAAACTTAAAAATTAGATTTAAATATAAAATAAAACTGTGGGATAACTAAAAAAGTCATTTTTAGGAAAAGGAGGATAGATACCATTGTTTTTCTCATCAGTTTATTTTCACTTCGGATGTCCTTTAAAGATACTAGCTGAAATATTAAGTTCTATGCAATAGGATACTTGGAGGACAGGAGCATTTTTGTATTCTTGCTATGAAACATGATGTATTTCTAATATAAGTATTGCTGTAATAACTAATTCTTACTGTCCATTTCATTTATTAGCTGGGGTTATTTGTCGTTCAACTATTTTGTTGGGGAAAAATTGATATATGTGTGGATAAGAATCGAGAGTGTTTTTTTAAATCACGATGAATAAAATCATAAAAATAAATGCAAACTGAAAATGAATGCCGTGTGTGTGGCCACAATTTTGTTTTTGTTTTTAGTTCTTTCTTTTATTTTTTTTCTGCCCAGGTAATGGAACTACAACAAACTACACGTGTTTAAGCTTTAATAAAGTAAATGTCTTCTATTTCACAGGCTAGCATTGGGTCCCATTCTCACATCAGCACCATACTCCATGGGTAGCAGGATAGATTACAGTGCAGGTTACAGGTTACATGGGCCAAGGGACATGTCACTAAATAGTTGAGGTCAAAGTACTGTCATGACCTATATAGATCTGTAATTCACATCTGATGTACAACTAGGTTAATAAAAAAAAAAAAAAAAGAAAACTGGTGAAAACTACTTCTCCTGTCAGTGCTTTGCATTCTCACCGTGATTGTTTTCCTAAGAAATCTTGTGGACTTCTCCGCATTTACATGTGTGTATTTTCAGAGAATTTTAGATTTAACTTAATACATTTTTTCTTTGAAAATATCTACTTTTTACCCAATTCATGGTTTTAGGCCCCATTCACACTTGAGCGTTTTGCCGGCGATTTCGGCAAAACGCTCAACCGCTAGCGCTTTTTAAAGCGCTAGTGTAATTAAACCCTATGGGCCAGTTCTTACTTGGGCGATTTGCGCTAATCGCTGCAAATCGCCCAAAATAGTGAAACGCAAATGCGTCGCCTGCACCATTTTCAGGCGATTTCCTGGCAATCGTGTTTCAGTGCTATAGAAGCGCTAAACACGATTGCGGAAAAACCACCACGCTGTTCAGTGATCTTTCCGCTTAAATATCGCTCACACAAGTTTTGCACTTTTAAGTGTGAATGGGGCCTCAGGCTATTTTAACAGATCAAAAAGTAACTTTGTGTTATTACTTCTTTCTAAAACCCCCAACACGAATGTCAGCCTACGGGGATCTCACATAGGGAATTCCCTCAAGTTTGACACAATACTAGTACAATATCACTTTTGCACCAGTACATGCAGAGCTCTGCAGTCTGCAACAGTTATATTCTCGCAGTGCTGTGAAAAGGCGTAGCGTGCCAAATAACTGTCATCATTTAATACTATGAATATGAGAAGGGCCGTACGTATCCTGTGATCAGAGAGGCTTTAGTGAAAAGAGACAGGCATGCGCAGCTGCTTCTGTGATTATTCATAATACTCCGTTTGTTTTGCATTTTTTTACATAGGTCCCAAAATATAAAGAGAGCTTCAACATAGAGGGACTTTTCAGGGGATTATAATACAAACAGTCCCCTACTTACAAATGACTCGAGTTACAACTTTTCATACTTACAAAATTGTCTTCATATACAAAATATTGTTTGTGCTATACAGTATGTCCAAATCCCGAATGTCAAAAGTATATCATTTTTCCATGTTTCACTATTTATAACAGAACTCATCTTACAAACATACTCAACTTACAAGCAATACCCTGGAGCCTGTTTGTAAGTAGGGGACCACCTGTAAATGTAGTCTGACAAGCCTCAGTAATACAAACATCACATGTTTAAATAAACAGAAAACATCTGAGTTGATTAAAAGAGATACATGAACCTTATTCTATACAGGAAAAATGCACGATCAGAAAATATTCTATAAGTGACATGGCTGTAATGCAGTTCTAACGGTCGGATACCACTACACAAAAAAATACATCCACAAAAACGTCACTTTTTTGCGTGGTCTCCATGAGAAGAGTGTCACCAAGTCACCTAGTGGATCAGTCCATCTGTGAGTGCAATTTTGAATTTCAGCCATTTACAACTCAAAATAATTTGTGAACGGTGTTTTCTTCCTGAAGTGTGAAGAAAGTAAACCTTCAGTAAGGTAATAAGAAAATCATCAACATGCAAAAACATGCATATGGTGTTATTTTTGGGGAGCTTCAGATGTAGCTGTGGAAAATGTTCTTCAAAAAGATCTATAAAGAAAAAGTGAGAAAGAGTGAAAAGGCAACTCCTGTTTCAAGCAATCTCACACAGGCAATTCTCTCAGCATTGGCACTTAAGGGAACCCAAGTTGAGAATGATATGGAGGCTGCTATTTTAATTTACTTTAAACAATGCAAGTTGCCTGGCTGTCCCCTCCTGTGTCTCTAACACCTCCAGGCGCTTAAATTGACCTTCTTTGCCGCAAATCGCACCCATAAAGAAGGCAAATTTCAATACCTGGAGGTGCCCTATATAATAACGGGTGCCTGATATGCAATGTTGCAATTTGCATATTTACGTGCCTCGGTGCCCACGATTCTATCTTGTGCCTTTGGGTGTCAAAGTTTACCTTCTTTGCTGCAAATTACAGCTTTTATTAAAATATCACAATTTGCGGCAAAGCAGGCAAATTTCAGTGTACGGAGGCACCGGATAGAATCACGAGTGCCGAAGCATGTGGATATATAATATGTGGCATTGCATATTGGGCACTATGCTGCAATATGCATATCCGCATTCCTCAGCACCCACGATTCTATTGGGCACCTCCGGGGGCCAAAATTTACCTTCTTTGCCACAAATCACGGCTTTGCAGACGGGGTAGGTTAAGGTTAGGTAGGGGGGTGGGTTAAGTATTAGGCAAAGGTACAGGGAGGTTTTAGGGTTAGGCATAGGTAGAGGGATATTTTAGGATTAGCCATTGGTAAAGAGAGGTCTTAAAGGAATTATCAGGCAGAAAAAAAATGAGTTTCACTTACCTGGGGGCTTCTACCAGCCCCATGCAGCCATACTGTGCCCTCATAGTCATTCACTGCTGCTCCAGTCCCCCGCCATCATCTAGTTTTGTCTTTGCCGACCTCTGGGTCGGCGGGCCACATTGCATACATTTTTACGCATTCCCGCTGGTGCAGGAACAATTAAAAATGTATGCGTTGCACCACTAATGCGTAAAAATGTGTTAATGTTCCTGCACCAGCGGGCATGCGTAAAAATGTATGCAATGCGGCCTGCCGACCCCGAGGTTGGCAAAAACGAAACTAGCTGACGGCGGGGGACTGGAGCAGCAGTGAATGACTACGAGGGAACAGGATGGCTGCATGGGGCTGGTAGAAGCCCCAGGTAAGTGAAACACATTTTTTTTTTTGCCTGATAATTCCTTAAGGTTAGGCACCAGCAGAGGGAGGTCTTAGGTTTAGGCATCAATAGAGGGAGGTGTGTAGAAGTAGCATTAGGTTAAGATTACTAGTTTTTTACTATTGAAATTACGTATTAGAATATCGCTAATTTTACAGATATTCTACGCCCTTGTTTCCGGGCGCCTTTTTTTACGTATGCATGCAACTTATCACCCAAGTTAGACCAAAAATTTCTACAACTGGTCACGCACTGATTTTGATCACTTTGATTGAATCTGATAGTAGTAATGCATTTCTCATATATCCATTTAATTAATTTCAATAGATTTTGAGCTAATGGAAAGTCTGATCGGACATGTTGGAAAATCTCTGTGGGATGGGGCAGGACAGGAGTGGTGGGAGATTGATAGCCCATAGCTTTGCGCTGCATCGAGCAGTACAGAGCTTGTTGTTTTATGAAAGCTTGATAGAGTTCTGCTGAAACCAACCAAAATTAAGCTTGTCGTGAAAAGATTCAATCACTATGCTATCGAATTGAAATAGCATTTGAACTGCAAGGCATATCAGGCCATAATTGACCTGTGTATGGCTGGTAGCGATTAGTGAGCAAAGTTGAAAAGTTTGGTCTTCCAGTGAATAAGCCCCAATTTTGCTTAGTAAGATTCTCGCAAAGTCAATAGTCAAGTTCACCATGTCGCAGAAAACAACAAGGAAGTATGCGGGACAATTAGGCCCGGTTCACATTAGCGGTGGCTATCCGGAATAGCCGTGCCGGAGCCGCACCGCATGCTGGCCGGACGAAACGGACGCACGGCATAGCAATGTAAGTCTATGCCACCGTTCACATGCGTCCGTTTCGTCCGGACCGGAGCCGGACCGGATCCGGACTCCGGTGTCCGTTCCAACATGCGCTATTTTTTGGTCCGGCTCCTCCGGCAGCCGTATCCGGGGCGGAGCCGGACTGCACCATCCGGCCAATGGAAACCAATGAGAACCGGAGAGCGCACAACACACTGGCAAAAAATCCGGATGTTCTACCCCACTTCCTATGAGGATTGTTGCGGCGATATTGTATCGGGGACACATGGGCAACCATTTTGGAGTGGAGCAGCACGAGCTGGAGATGTTGGCAGCATGTTGGAGGTGGAGGTGAGTGCTAAACAGCGGAGGGCCTGATTCCACAGGTCCCCCTTCTGCTGACCTCCCAGACCCCAACATTTTTTTTTGTTTTTTATACAGGTTGTTATCTCTTTAAGAATCCGGATCCGGACCGCAACCGTGTTCATACCGCACGGAAACCGTATGCAACCGGACCGGATCCGGACAGGAACCGTACGGTTCAGGTCCGATCCGGCTCCAGTGCGGTCCGGACATCCGGTGCGGTTTTTGCAAAACCGCAAGTGTGAACCGGGCCTTACTGGCAAGTGTTTTCCCATGTAAACAATCATAAAGCAGTCCAGCTTACATCGATCATGAACTGCCCGCTTATCGATGTTAACGTGATTGTTTTATGATTGACAAAAAAGAAGCAGCATTGCCAATATATATTTTGATCAATGTTAGCATTAACATCAATAGAAAGATGTGAATTATTGATCACAATGTTTAAAATATAATTTCAATTTACAATCAATTAGATGTTGTGTTGTCTAATAGAATGACTAATAGAGCAAAAATGCTATTGTGTATAGCTATCGTTAGCACTATTATTTTACGATCAACGAAAAACCAAAACATTTCAATATAATTTGCGATTGATTAGAAGTTTAGTCTGGTCGAGTCTCCATTATAATGCTAGTTTTGCAAGACAAAGGGGACCACACTTATGATTGCTGTATATACCATAAGGGGATGTAATAAAGATACAGTATTTTCAGTTAGCTAAGCTGATGCCTTTTTAGAACAGTACACAAGTCATATGACCAACAGTTTGGAATCTGCAAAAAGGTAATTGTGAATATATATTTCTGAGACTTTTTTTACTGGTGAAAGTGTTAGTAGTTTGTTAGTAGTTAAAGCGGTTTTAAACTCTGACAAAATATTCAACAAAAATGTGTTTTCTTACTTCTTATAACCCATAGAATTATCATATTTGCTTTTGTGCACAAGTATTATAATTCCTTTAGACATTATAACTTCCCAAAGTTCAGTTTATTTACTTTGAAAGCTGCTGGTGCATTTTATTCACAACTGTTGTAATTCTGTTTTAAATGCAGCCATCAGTGATTTCTGACCTGTCTTTCACTCCAGGACTCATTAGCATAAGTTTCTGCACATCCAGAGAATGTTTACTTAATTGTATCAAGTAAAGAATGTAGACAGAAGAGAAGCTGATCACCAGTTCGGATGCGGCAGCCCCTGCAGGAGAAAAAGTCAGTCCTGTGATGTAACCCTTTAAATGCTGTTTTACAAAAAAAAAACAAAAAAACAATGTGTTAGTATATTATATGCTGTAAATTATCTTTTAGAGCAAAGAAGAAATACTGGGCTATATTCCACTTTATTTAGTTCAGTCATGATTATTGTGATCTTAACATGCTCCACAAAATAAAAATACCGGTTTATTAGGGTTTTCTTCATATACTGCAGTACTATTCATACTGTGGCAGATTTTTTTTTTTTTTAATATATAAGAGCGTTATACTTCTAGTCTTTGCTAAATGTAGCATGTTGTACGTGGCTGGTGATAGTGGGTCCTGGGTGGCAAAATGTACAAATCTGGCCCGGGCAACTACACAAGAACACTTTCTGGCTGCTGCAGATATTGCTTAGTCTTATTATTTATACAGTGGGTAGGGTCAAATACCAGTTGCTTCAGGCATTCAGTAGGACCCCTGGCTCCTCCAAGATGCTTAAAACACTTTCTCAAAATGTCCTGTCTGCTAATTGTTGGACCAGCACATGATGATGAAGCCCACAGAGCTTGGACCCCAAATATCACCAGTATTTGGCTATGGTAAATACCAAGTTATCAGTTAACATTTCACCAACAACAATAACACATTTGTCACATTCTGCTTACAGTCATCTCATGAAATCAGCAACGTGTTAGAAAATGTTTTTTTTTACAATATGATAAGAGCTATAACAATATATAAAAAAAATAAACTTTTAGTCATATTGTATATAGAACTTTATTTTGTTGGAAAAGGTAACAAAAATGTTAAGTCCAGACCCCATGTAAAGTCTGAGTTATGTCTATTGGATCAGTTAATCATATCATGATAAAAACCATGCATGCCAGGTAAAAGATAAGGCCAAGTTGATGATCGCAAACAGACTACCAAGGACAGATGATAAGAGGGTGTAGTCAAGTCAAACAAAAAAGTATCAAATTAACCCTTTGCATTTTAAAATTAGTGAGCACAAAAGAAAGACGAAATTAAAGCTATCTAGGTTTGCAACTAAAAAGATAGAAAACCAATGTGTCTTGTAGATAATATACAATGATCAAAGTAACATTTAATGTTCATTTAATAAATCAAGGAAACATTTTATTTTATTAATTTTAGACACACTAACCTTGAGGTTCTTCCTCAAGTTTCTCCTCATAATTTTTCAACTTTTGTAAAATAACTATTCATCATTTTGCAATTGCAAAAATACCCCCCCCCCCCCCCCACAAAAAAAAAAAAATAAACAGGTGAAAAAGTACTATCAGAATGTTTTTGAGTATTTTCTCACTGGTGGTTTCAAAGGCATCTTTTTTTACAAGTTTTGGAAATAATACCTAGGAGAAAATGCAGGAGAAAAGGTGAAATGCATATGGGCCACTGTATCTGCTGATATTTCTCCACATAATCACCGTCTTTATTTAAAGTAAAGCTGTGAGAATAAAAATTGCACTGGTTTGACGCTTGGATGATCCAGAGGCTTTGCTGACCATCCTGCAGCCCACCGCTGCTCGTTATGACGCTCTTCTTCACAGCTGCTCTCCCGCCTGTGTACAAGTGTGGCTGAAATACACAGGTGCAGTGACGGCCTGAACAGTAGCACAAAGCCACTCATACACAGAGGAGAAAACCATGCGCAAACAGCTCCGTGCCACTATGCAGGCACAGGCCATCATTGCACCTGCGCAGTGCAGCAGAACTCATACACGGACTGGAGTGCAGCCACTTGTACATATTCTGGCCTGGATCGATGGGAGTGAGGAGGATGGGGAAATCCTTTGGATTATCTAGAGGCTTACCTCCACTGAAGTGAAGATCTAGCTTTGGCTTTTGTTTAGAGAAAAAGTTAATGCTGATTCAGAAGCGAAGTTTATCATCAAAACTGCAGAAATGAATAAAGAACCATATATTGATGTATGCTTCAGTAAGTTTAGTGCAGTATGTCACCTGTGAGAGGGTCATAAGTGTCACAGCACTTGTAATTTTGCTCTGTGCAGTGTGAACTGTCTGCCAGCAGATGATTAATTTTTCTGCTGCATTTTAAGGACAATGCCCCTTGGCAGATCATATTTGTTGACAGTGCAAGGTCTCTAGAAAGGATGCCAATTTTAAAACCACTTATTACTCCAGGGGAGAAGATATTCATTTATGCAAGTTAATGAGAAGTGAATGAGCGGTGAAAATTACTCTGGCCCTGAAGTGGGGGCAGAGTTAGTTTGCAGCATTTTAGCGAAAATAGAATAAAAGATTAAATAAATAAGAGTAAAGGAATATAGATTATAAAATAACATTGTATTTATTTATTTTTAAAATGAGTTTATCTATTTACTTTTTTTTGTACTGTAGTTGGTTATAATAAAATCTTTAACTACCGTATTTTTCGCCGTATAAGACGCACTTTTTCTTCCCCAAAATGTTGGGGGAAAAGTGGGTGCGTCTTATGCGGCGAAGGTACGGATTTCGGGATGCAGAGGTGCGCAGGGAAGCACTATATACATTACCTGCTCCTGCCGCCGCGCTCCTGGCTCCAATCCTGGCTCCCCGATCCTCTTCTTCCATCTACCGCTGCCCGCTGCTGCCCCCGCCGAACATCGCTGGCCGGTCTTAATTAGCCGCAGGGATACGCTATGAGCACACCACGTGCCGGGGTCACGCATGCCGCCGAACGCTGGCCGGTCCTAATTAGCCGCGCAGGGATACACTATCAGCACACCACGTGCGCCGGGGTCACGCATACGCATGTGTGACCCGGCGCACGCTGATAGCGTATCCCTGCGCGGATAATTAGGACCGGCCAGCGTTGTTCGGCGGCATGCGTGACCCCGGCACGTGGTGTGCTGATGGCGTATCCATGCGGCTAAGACCGGCCAGCGATGTTCGGCGGGGGCAGCAGCGGGCAGCGGTAGATGGAAGTAGAGGATCGGGGAGCCAGGAGCGCGGCGGCAGGAGCAGGTAATGTACAGTGGAGGAAATAATTATTTGACCCCTCACTGATTTTGTAAGTTTGTCCAATGACAAAGAAATGAAAAGTCTCAGAACAGTATCATTTCAATGGTAGGTTTATTTTAACAGTGGCAGATAGCACATCAAAAGGAAAATAAAAAAAATAACCTTAAATAAAAGATAGCAACTGATTTGCATTTCATTGAGTGAAATAAGTTTTTGAACCCTCTAACAATAAAAGACTTAATACTTAGTGGAAAAACCCTTGTTTGCAAGCACAGAGGTCAAACGTTTCTTGTAATTGATGACCAAGTTTGCACACATTTTAGGAGGAATGTTGGTCCACTCCTCTTTGCAGATCATCTCTAAATCCCTAAGGTTTCGAGGCTGTCTCTGTGCAACTCTGAGCTTGAGCTCCCTCCATAGGTTTTCTATTGGATTAAGGTCCGGAGACTGACTAGGCCACTCCATGACCTTAATGTGCTTCTTCTTCAGCCACTCCTTTGTTGCCTTTGCTGTATGTTTTGGGTCATTGTCGTGCTGGAACACCCATCCACGACCCATTTTCAGTTTCCTGGCAGAGGGAAGGAGGTTGTCGTTCAGGATTTCACGATACATGGCTCCGTCCATTTTCCCGTTAATGCGATTAAGTTGTCCTGTGCCCTTAGCAGAAAAACACCCCCAAAGCAAAATGTTTCCACCCCCATGCTTGACGGTGGGGACGGTGTTTTGGGGGTCATAGGCAGCATTTTTCTTCCTCCAAACACAGCGAGTTGAGTTAATGCCAAAGAGCTCTATTTTGGTCTCATCAGACCACAGCACCTTCTCCCAGTCACTCACAGAATCATTCAGGTGTTCATTGGCAAACTTCAGACGGGCCTGCACATGTGCCTTCTTGAGCAGGGGGACCTTGCGAGCCCTGCAGGATTTTAATCCATTGCGGTGTAATGTGTTTCCAATGGTTTTCTTGGTGACTGTGGTCCCTGCTAATTTGAGGTCATTCACTAACTCTTCCCGTGTAGTTCTAGGATGTTTTTTCACCTTTCTCAGAACCATTGACACCCCACGAGGTGAGATCTTGCGTGGAGCCCCAGAGTGAGGTCGATTGATGGTCATGTTGTGCCCCTTCCATTTTCGAACAATCGCACCATCAGTTGTCATTTTCTCTCCCAGCTTCTTGCTAATGGTTTTGTAGCCCATTCCAGCCTTGTGCAGGTCTACAATTTTGTCTCTGACATCCTTGGACAGCTCTTTGGTCTTTCCCATGTTGGAGAGTTTGGAGTCTGCTTGATTGATTGATTCTGTGGACAGGTGTCTTTTATACAGGTGACTAGTTAAGACAGGTGTCCTTAATGAGGGTGACTAATTGAGTAGAAGTGTCTAACCACTCTGTGGGAGCCAGAACTCTTAATGGTTGGTAGGGGTTCAAAAACTTATTTCACTCAATGAAATGCAAATCAGTTGCTATCTTTTATTTAAGGTTATTTTTTCGATTTTCCTTTTGATGTGCTATCTGCCACTGTTAAATTAAACCTACCATTGAAATGATACTGTTCTAAGACTTTTCATTTCTTTGTCATTGGACAAACTTACAAAATCAGTGAGGGGTCAAATAATTATTTCCTCCACTGTATGTGTACCTGCACAGGGGGACACCGGCACTGGAGGACACACGGATAACGGGGCCACAGGCACAGGGGACGCTACCACAGGGGACACTGCTACAACAGGGGGACACTGCCACAACAGGGGGACACTGCCACAACAGGGGGACACTGCCACAGGGGACACTGGCACAATAGGGGACACTGCCACAGGGGACACTGCCACAACAGGGGGACACTGCCACAACAGGGGGACAATGCCACAACAGGGGGACGGGGGACACTGGCACAGGGGGCTGCAGGCAGAACAGGGAAATACGGCAGGCAGAACAGGGGGACACAGCAGGCAGAACAGGGGGACACAGCAGGCACAGGGGGACACAGCAGGCACAGGGGGACACAGCAGGCACAGGGAGACACAGCACAGGGGGACACAGCAGGCACAGGGGGACACAGCACATAACACTGTCCCCATATGTGGTGTAATAGTATGTAATGTAACTGGAAAGGGGGAGGTAAAAAGCCCTTAAGACACCCCTGCATCATAGACACACCTAGGTTTAGTTTTTTCTTTTTTTCCTGATTTTTGCCCTCTAAATCTGGGTGCGTCTTATATGCCGGAGCGTCTTATACGGCGAAAAATACGGTATTTTAAGTTAGGTTAAACTACAGTGCTCAATAATCTTACAATAGTAAAAGAAGATACTGGGGAAATTTGCATGCATACATAGAAAACATTATGATGTTTGACCTCAGTGGTAGTTATTTTAAAGAACCACTATCCTTTAATCTTTACTAATGAACCATTTGAAAAGGATCTATAGTAAGATGCCAGCTGTATTTCCTATTCCCTTGCACACTATTTTGGCAGTTGGATTGACCAACTGATATTCAAAAAGTGCTTTTGAAATTAAAGAAAACCCTGAGAATCCCCCATGGGGAGATAGACTAGTTCAAAACCTGTCAGATCTATTAGATCTTTACTGCCTACTGTAAATAACAGCAACATAGGAAAAAAGTAATTGATAGTGCTTTTTTTTTTCTCAGGAACAAATGTACATTTTATACATATTATACACATGCATTTCAAAAGTTACAATGTTTCACGAAAGAGTCCTTTTTCTTTAATTTTATATTATTTACAAGGCGAAACATCTATTTTACACCTCATTTTATGAGGTGTGAAGGATTTTCGATCAAGGTAAATAAATCAGTAAAAACGAAATCACAACCTGCCAGTAGACTTAAAATACAGGACGCTGACTCTGCTCAAATCCTTTGACAAACCCATGAAAACATTGTACAAATTGCTTCAATGCAATTTTTTATCACTCTGAAATTAACTTTTGGCTCATTTGCTTGAAGTAAGACTCAGGCCGGATTTTAAAATGAAACTTATGTGTGGTATTTTGCTTGCTGGTCAAAGTAATCAGTCATTATTTTTTTTTGTTCCATTTGCAAACTGGTAACAGTTGAAAGGAAGACACACACTCACAAACACGGAGGAAGACCTATTCAGGGCACAGAGCCACAAACTTCTTGTTCCCCTATGAAAGAAGGAAAACTTGAGATAGAAATCTAAATAGCACAAATAAGAATACAATAGTAGACATTTCCTTACTATTATTCAGTCTATCTGCACATACAGTGTATTCAACTGAAGTTTGCATTGAGTTTCTAGTGACTGTCATTATTAAGTTTCAGTTTGGACCCTGATTAGCAACTGGTCTATTTTTATACATTTCATGTTCCTCAAGGTTTCATCATGGCACCTTTCCAGTTTGTTGATGTTGAAATGTCACACAAAGTACCAGTTCCTATTAGTGTTGACATATTCAGCTCCACTTGAGGACCCACCCTTTACCCCCCCCCCCCCCCCTTAACCACTTGAGGACCTAGGGCTTTCTACCCCTTAAGGACCGGCCACTTTTTTTCCATTCAGACCACTGCAGCTTTCACGGTTTATTGCTCGCTCATACAACCTACCACCTAAATGAATTTTGGCTCCTTTTCTTGTCACTAATAAAGCTTTCTTTTGGTGCTATTAAATTGCTCCTGCGATTTTTACTTTTTATTATATTCATCAAAAAAGACATGAATTTTGGCAAAAAAATGATTTTTTTTAACTTTCTGTGCTGACATTTTTCAAATAAAGTAAAATTTCTGTATACATGCAGCGCGAAAAATGTGGACAAACATGTTTTTGATAAAAAAAAACCCATTCAGTGTATATTTATTGGTTTGGGTAAAAGTTATAGCGTTTACAAACTATGGTGCAAAAAGTGAATTTTCTCATTTTCAAGCATCTATGACTTTTCTGACCCCCTGTCATGTTTCATGAGGGGCTAGAATTCCAGGATAGTATAAATACCCCCCAAATTACCACATTTTGGAAAGAAGACATCCCAAAGTATTCACTGAGAGGCATAGTGAGTTCATAGAAGATATTATTTTTTGTCACAAGTAAGCGGAAAATGACACTTTGTGAGAAAAAAAAAAAAGTTTCCATTTCTTCTAACTTGCGACAAAAAAAAAATGAAATCTGCCACGGACTCACCATGCCCCTCTCTGAATACCTTGAAGGGTCTACTTTCCAAAATGGGGTCATTTGTGGGGTGTGTTTACTGTCCTGACATTTTGGGGGGTGCTAAATTGTAAGCACCCCTGTAAAGCCTAAAGGGGCTCATTGGACTTTGGACCCCTTAGCACAGTTAGGCTGCAAAAAAGTGCCACACATGTGGTATTGCTGTACTCAGGAGAAGTAGTATAATGTGTTTTGGGGTGTATTTTTACACATACCCATGCTGGGTGGGAGAAATATCTCTGTAAATGACAATTTGTTAATTTTTTTTACACACAATTGTCCATTTACAGAGATCTTTCTCCCACTCAGCATGGGTATGTGTAAAAATACACCACAAAACACATTATACTACTTCTCCTGAGTACGGCAATACCACATGTGTGGCACTTTTTTGCACCCTAACTGCGCTAAAGGGCCCAAAGTCCAATGAGTACCTTTAGGATTTCACAGGTCATTTTGAGAAATTTCGTTTCAAGACTACTCCTCACGGTTTAGGGCCCCTAAAATGCCAGGGCAGTATAGGAACCCCACAAATGACCCCATTTTAGAAAGAAGACACCCCAAGGTATTCCGTTAGGAGTATGGTGAGTTCATAGAAGATTTTATTTTTTGTCAAAAGTTAGCGGAAAATGACACTTTGTGAAAAAACACAATTAAAATCAATTTCCGCTAACTTGTGACAAAAAATAAAATCTTCTATGAACTCGCCATACTACTAACGAAATACCTTGGGCTGTCTTCTTTCTAAAATGGGGTCATTTGTGGGGTTCCTATACTGCCCTGGCATTTTAGGGGCCCTAAACCGTGAGGAGTAGTCTTGAAACGAAATTTCTCAAAATGACCTGTGAAATCCTAAAGGTACTCATTGGACTTTGGGCCCTTTAGCGCAGTTAGGGTGCAAAAAAGTGCCACACATGTGGTATCGCCATACTCGGGAGAAGTAGTACAATGTGTTTTGGGGTGTATTTTTACACATACCCATGCTGGGGGGGAGAAATACCTCTGTAAATGGACAATTGTGTGTAAAAAAATCAAAAGATTGTCATTTACAGAAGTATTTCTCCCACCCAGCATGGGTATGTGTAAAAATACACCCCAAAACACATTATACTACTTCTCCCGAGTACGGCGATACCACATGTGTGGCACTTTTTTGCACCCTAACTGCACTAAGGGGCCCAAAGTCCAATGAGTACCTTTAGGATTTCACAGGTCATTTTTCAAGGTATTCCGTTAGGAGTATGGTGAGTTCATAGAAGATTTTATTTTTTGTCAAAAGTTAGCGGAAAATGACACTTTGTGAAAAAACACAATTAAAATCAATTTCCGCTAACTTGTGACAAAAAATAAAATCTTCTATGAACTCGCCATACTACTAACGAAATACCTTGGGGTGTCTTCTTTCTAAAATGGGGTCATTTGTGGGGTTCCTATACTGCCCTGGCATTTTAGGGGCCCTAAACCGTGAGGAGTAGTCTTGAAACGAAATTTCTCAAAATGACCTGTGAAATCCTAAAGGTACTCATTGGACTTTGGGCCCTTTAGCGCAGTTAGGGTGCAAAAAAGTGCCACACATGTGGTATCGCCATACTCGGGAGAAGTAGTACAATGTGTTTTGGGGTGTATTTTTACACATACCCATGCTGGGGGGGAGAAATACCTCTGTAAATGGACAATTGTGTGTAAAAAAATCAAAAGATTGTCATTTACAGAAGTATTTCTCCCACCCAGCATGGGTATGTGTAAAAATACACCCCAAAACACATTATACTACTTCTCCCGAGTACGGCGATACCACATGTGTGGCACTTTTTTGCACCCTAACTGCACTAAGGGGCCCAAAGTCCAATGAGTACCTTTAGGATTTCACAGGTCATTTTTGTTTCAAGACTACTCCTCACGGTTTAGGGCCCCTAAAATGCCAGGGCAGTATAGGAACCCCACTAATGACCCCATTTTAGAAAGAAGACACCCCAAGGTATTCCGTTAGGAGTATGGTGAGTTCATAGAAGTTTTTATTTTTTGTCACAAGTTAGCGGAAATTGATTTTAATTGTTTTTTTTCACAAAGTGTCATTTTCCGCTAACTTGTGACAAAAAATAAAATCTTCTATGAACTCACCATACTCCGTACGGAATACCTTTGGGTGTCTTCTTTCTAGAATGGGGTCATTTGTGGGGTTCCTATACTGCCCTGGCATTTTAGGGGCCCTAAACCGTGAGGAGTAGTCTTGAAACCAAATGTCGCAAAATGACCTGCGAAATCCTAAAGGTACTCATTGGACTTTGGGCCCCTTAGCGTACTTAGGGTGTAAAAAAAAGTGCCACACATGTGGTACCGCCGTACTCAGGAGAAGTAGTATAATGCGTTTTGGGGTGTATTTTTACACATACCTATGCTAAGTGGGAGAAATATCTCTGTAAATGCCAATGGTTTGATTTTTTTACACACAATTGTCCATTTACATAGAAATTTCTCCCACCCAGCATGGGTATGTGTAAAAATACACCCCAAAACACATTATACTACTTTTCCTGAGTACGGCGGTACCACATGTGTGACACTTTTTTGCAGCCTAGGTGCGCTAAGGGGCCCAACGTCCTATTCACAGGTCATTTTGAGGCATTTGTTTTCTAGACTACTCCTCGCAGTTTAGGGCCCCTAAAATGCAAGGGCAGTATAGGAACCCCACAAGTGACCCCATTTTAGAAAGAAGACACCCCAAGGTATTCCGTTAGGTGTATGGCGAGTTCATAGAAGATTTTATTTTTTGTCACAAGTTAGTGAAAAATGACACTTTGTGAAAAAAAAACCAATAAAAATCAATTTCCGCTAACTTTTGACAAAAAATAAAATCTTCTATGAACTCGTCATACACCTAACAGAATACCTTGGGGTGTCTTTTTTTCTAAAATGGGGTCACTTGTGGGGTTCCTATACCGCCCTGGCATTTTACAGGCCCAAAACCGTGAGTAGTCTGGAAACCAAATGTCTCAAAATGACTGTTCAGGGGTATAAGCATCTGCAAATTTTGATGACAGGTGGTCTATGAGGGGGCGAATTTTGTGGAACCGGTCATAAGCAGGGTGGCCTTTTAGATGACAGGTTGTATTGGGCCTGATCTGATGGATAGGAGTGCTAGGGGGGTGACAGGAGGTGATTGATGGGTGTCTCAGGGGGTGGTTAGAGGGGAAAATAGATGCAATCAATGCACTGGGGAGGTGATCGGAAGGGGGTCTGAGGGGGATCTGAGGGTTTGGCCGAGTGATCAGGAGCCCACACGGGGCAAATTGGGGCCTGATCTGATGGGTAGGTGTGCTAGGGGGTGACAGGAGGTGATTGATGGGTGTCTCAAGGTGTGATTAGAGGGGGGAATAGATGCAAGCAATGCACTGGCGAGGTGATCAGGGCTGGGGTCTGAGGGCATTCTGAAGGTGTGGGCGGGTGATTGAGTGCCCTAGGGGCAGATAGGGGTCTAATCTGATAGGTAGCAGTGACAGGGGGTGATTGATGGGTAATTAGTGGGTGTTTAGGGTAGAGAACAGATGTAAACACTGCACTTGGGAGGTGATCGGACGTCGGATCTGCGGGCGATCTATTGGTGTGGGTGGGTGATCAGATTGCCCGCAAGGGGCAGGTTAGGGGCTTATTGATGGGTGGCAGTGACAGCGGGTGATTGATGGGCGGCAGTGACAGGGGGTGATTGATGGGTGGCAGTGACAGGGGGTGATTGATGGGTGATTGATAGGTGATTGACAGGTAATCAGTGGGTTATTACAGGGGAGAACAGATGTAAATATTGCACTGGCGAATTGATAAGGGGGGGTCTGAGGGCAATCTGAGCGTGTAGGCGGGCGATTGGGTGCCCGCAAGGGGCAGATTAGGGTCTGATCTGATGGGTAACAGTGACAGGTGGTGATAGGGGGTGATTGATGGGTGATTGATGGGTGATTGATGGGTAATTAGTGGGTGTTTAGAGGAGAGAATAGATGGAAACACTGCGCTTGGGTGGTGATCTGATGTCGGATCTGCGGGCGATCTATTGGTGTGGGTGGGTGATCAGTTTGCCCGCAAGGGGCAGGTTAGGGGCTGATTGTTGGGTGGCAGTGACAGGGGGTGATTGATGGGTGATAGGTGATTGGCAGGTGATTGACAGGTGATCAGTGGGTTATTAAAGGGAAGGCCAGATGTAATTAAATGCACTGGCGAATTTATAAGGGGGGGGGGGGGGGTCTGAGGGCAATCTGAGCGTGTGGGCGGGTGATTGGGTGCCCGCAAGGGGCAGATTAGGGTCTGATCTGATAGGTAACAGTGACGGTTGGTGATAGGGGGTGATTGATGGGTAATTAGTGGGTGTTTAGAGAAGATAACAGATGTAAACAATACATTTGGGAGGTAATCTGACGGCGGGTTTGCGGGTGATCTAATGGTGTGGGTGGGTGATCAGATTGCCCGCAAGGGGCAGGTTAGGGGCTGATTGATGGGTGGCAGTGACAGGGGGTGACAGGGGGTGATTGATGGGTGATAGGTGATTGGCAGGTGATTGACAGGTGATCAGTGGGTTATTACAGGGAAGAACAGATGTAATTAATGCACTGGTGAATTGATAAGGGGGGGTCAGAGGGCAATCTGAGCGTGTGGGCGGGTGATTGGGTGCCCGCAAGGGGCAGATTAGGGTCTGATCTGATAGGTAAAAGTGACAGGTGGTGATAGGGGGTGATTGATGGGTAATTAGTGGGTGTTTAGAGGAGAGAATAGATGTAAACAATGGATTTTGGAGGTGATCTGATGTCGGATCTGCGGGCGATCTATTGGTGTGGGGGGGGGTGATCAGATTGCCCGCAAGGGGCAGGTTAGGGGCTGATTGATGGGTGGCAGTGACAGGGGGTGATTGACGGGTGATTGACGGGTGATTGACAGGTGATGGACAGGTGATTGACAGGTGATCAGGGGGGATAGATGCATACAGTACATGGGGGGGGGGTCTGGGGGGGGGGGGGGGTCTGGGGAGAATCTGAGGGGTGGGGGGGTGATCAGGAGGGAGCGGGGGGCAGGGGGGGGGATAAAAAAAAAATAGCGTTGACAGATAGTGACAGGGAGTGATTGATGGGTGATTAGGGGGGTGATAGGGTGCAAACAGGGGTCTGGGGGGTGGGCAGGGGGGGGGGGTCTGATGGGTGCTGTGGGCGATCTGGGGCGGAGGGGGGGAAAAATCAGTGTGCTTGGTGCAGACTAGGGTGGCTGCAGCCTGCCCTGGTGGTCCCTCGGACATTGGGACCACCAGGGCAGGAGGCAGCCTGTATAATACACTTTGTAAACATTACAAAGTGTATTATACACTTTGTATGCGGCGATCGTCGGGTTAACATCCCGCCGGCGCTTCCGTATGGCCGGCGGGATGTTGCGGCGGGTGAGCGGCGCCAGGCGGAGGCGGAGGATCGCGTCACTGATGACGCGATCGTTCCGCCCATGCCCTTACAAGGACCGCCGCCAATTGTCAATACGGCGGTCCTTGCGGGGTGAACTTCCCGGCCGCCAATTGTACATACGGCGGTCGGGAAGTGGTTAAGGACCAGCGCTGTTTTAGCTGATCTGTGCTGGATGGGCTGTGCAGCCCCCAGCACAGATCAGGGTGCAGGCAGAGCGACCAGATCGCCCCCCTTTTTTCCCCACTAGGGGGATGATGTGCTGGGGGGGTCTGATTGCTCCTGCCTGCCTGGGTGTTGCGGGGGGGGGGCACCTCAAAGTCCCCCTCCGCGGCGAAATTCCCCCCCTCCCTCTCCTCCCTCCCTTCCCCGGAGATCCGAGGCTGCACAGGAACGGATCTGTCCTGTGCAGCCTCTAACAGGCTCCTGCCTGTCATGTGACAGTGATCCCCGGCCGCTGATTGGCCGGGGATCGCTGATCTGGTACAACGCTGCTACTGTTAGCAGCGTTGTACGAATGTAAACAAAGCGGATTATTTCCGCTTGTGTTTACATTTAGCCTGCGAGCTGCGATCGGCGGCCCGCAGGCTATTCACTGAGCCCCCCGCCGTGAATTGACAGGAAGCAGCCGCTCACGCGAGCGGCTGCTTCCTGATTAATTAGCCTGCAGCCGGCGCCGCAGAACTGCGTCGCTGGTCCTGCAGCTGCCACTTTGCCGACGCGCGGTATGAGTGCGCGGTCGGCAAGTGGTTAAATTCTGAACTTCATTCCAAATTCTTCCTAACTAAACCTGCATGCAGTTAACCCACCCTTGTCAATGCCTCTGGTCACTGCGTTTTATGTCGTGTTTCAGCTCTATGATACTTCTTTATTGAAAGCCAGCAGGAGAAAGTATTGGAGTGATGTGAACTGCAGCGTGGAGCATCAAGGGTGAGTTAATACCCCCTGCCTCTTTCCACATGCAGGTTCTGATCGGGAGAGTTCTGAATGATGAGCAGGAAGTGGTTTCTGGTTGGATGCTGTGAGGTGTAGCCTGGCTTGCTTCCTGTGCTATATAAGCTGCTCGTGATTATTCATTCACTGCTCATGATATTGTTAGCTAATCTAACTGCTGGGTGCATTTGGATTACAATTGATCTCCTGTTGTGACTTTTGCCTGGATTCTGACTACACATTTGGATTGCTGCCCGGACCGACTTTGGATTTTTTCTGACACTGATCTTGCCAAGCAGGGCCGGTTTAAGCAACAATGGGGCCCCAGGGCAAAATAAACCTGGGGGCCCCCCCCCCCATCAGATACCCCGGAGCAAAAATTGGCATTAAGGGACCTTTTTTGCAGCTGGTATAGTCAGGGTGTGAAGCCCCAATCGGTCGGAGCTCCACATTCTGGCTACCCCAGCCTGCATGGGGGACAAGGAGTTAAAAAGTTTCAGGAGTGGGGACCCCACATAATTTAAAAAAAAAATTCCCACACTCTAAACAGAAAAAAAAAAAATTGGGAAAATAGGAAACAAAAATGCCAGGGATCTTCATACAGCCATATTGCGGCTGTATAGCGATCCCTGGCTAAAGCGCTGCATATGGACCCCTGGAAACCCTGTCAGGAAATGTATTGCTCTTACTTTTGATACATGTAAAATTACACTACCGTTAGGTACTAAAAGTGACATTTACCGCATTTAAAAGTATACTTTTTTCCTTCGAAACTTTAAAATCGATTTTCTCAAAAACTATAAGTTCTTTTTGAAAAAAAAAATTTCCCTCTTATTCCCAATGATCTCCTTAACATATCCTGCACATTTAGGGTTTCTAGAATTTAAGGTGGATTTTCTATTAACCATTAAAGTCGGCTGGTTTTTAAATGTGTATTTTTTTTCCTTTGAAACTTTAAAATCGATTTTCTCAAAAACTATAAGGCAGATTTGAATTTTTTTCCCCTTGTAGCCACTGGGGACCCCTACAAGCTCTGGGGCCCTGGGGCAGCTGCCTCCTTTGCCTCTATGGTAGCGCCGGCCCTGTTGCCAAGTTCCTGTGTACTGCAATATCTGATCCCCTGTGTAGGACCTTGGATTGTTAGTGGACGTGAGTTTGCTTTAAGAAAATACCTTGCCTTGTCTGATCCTGTTGCTGCTCCAGACTGTTTAGACTCTGGTTCTGGTAGTACTTCTGTCTTCCTGGCCTCAGTCCTTATGCTTTGCACGGTGAAGTCCTGGGGGTAACCATAGTCGTGTAGGCGTAACGTGGGGGTTTGTCTATAGGTGAAGAGTGTGGTGGTAGATTGGGGCATAAGAACTAAAGGAAGGCAGAAAAGAAGGCAGGAGATCAGCCAGGCATTACAAAAGGAAAGAATTTTTTTTTACGTAAACTGTCTGAGAACTTTTGTATAAAAAAAAAAAAAGTTTAAAAATTATGTATATTGTAGTTAATTATTGCTCATTTCTTACGGGAATGGGAAGCTTTCATAGATTTGCTGGTTCTGGAGGTTTAGACGCTGTTGATGATGTTATGGCAAGACTATGTCAATCATGTAATCTGTGCTCCCTAGAAATACTCCCTGTGTGTGCTCACCACTAGATGGGAAAAGTGTGTGTGTGTGTGTGTGTGTGTGTGTGTGTGTGTGTGTGTGTGTGTGTGTGTGTGTGTGTGTGTGTGTGTGTGTGTGTGTGTGTGTGTGTGTGTGTGTGTGTGTGTGTGTGTGTGTGTGTGTGTGTGTGTGTGTGTGTGTGTGTGTGTGTGTGTGTGTGTGTGTGTGTGTGTGTGTGTGTGTGTGTGTGTGTGTGTGTGTGTGTGTGTGTGTGTGTGTGTGTGTGTGTGTGTGAACAAAATGTATGGTAGGTAAGGATGCTTTTTTTTTAATGTAAGCAGTGAATCTTCAAAAATTGCTGGATAATTCTGGAAAGGTACATCTATAGAATTATAAACAATGCATGTTCAGTTCTACATTATGTTCATAACTCCACCAAAGTATTCATTTTAAGACTAGCTTTCTTCTCCTTTAACCATTCTTTGGTAGGTTGACTTGTATATTTAGGTTGATTGTATTGCTGCATGATCCATTTTTTTTAGAACTTCTGTTCATAGACAAATACCTTAACATTTTACTTGCTGGTATATTTCAAAGTTTCTTGCAAGGCCTCGTTCCCATCAATTAGCGCAGATGAATGTGCGATTGGAACGCAACGCGTCCGATCGCACACCATCTGCGCTACTATGCACTGCGCTAGAGATCCCATTCATTACAATGAATGGGATCGGTGCTGCGATTCCCAAAACATGCATGCAGCAGCCGATAGCGCAATCGCGCTGCTGCGCAGCGCATATGATGGGAACGGTAGAAGGGCTCTCTATGCCCTTCTACCGTTCTTGCATGTCGCACACTATACGCGTTGCCAAGATGCACACAGCAGCGCATATAGTCTGAACGAGCCCTTAGTGAACCTGGGGGGAACCTTGGGTCAAAAATCAAATACTTACCTAAGAAGGACAAGTTTCATTTTTTTATTCCTTTTTATATATAATTTTATTATTGGATTGTCGGAAATGCCGATTTTCAACTCTGCAGAAATTCCGATTCCGCGGATTTACACTTTCCATTTTCCAATTTCCATATTCTGATATCCATGGAGTCATTTTTTTGGGGGGTTATTTTTTGCATTCTCTGAATAGTCCAATGCTTCCGGGTTCTGTGATTGTACTAAAATTACAGAGTTGCGGTAATGCAGTATTTCCTATTAGTAATGCAGTATTTGCAATAGGAAAAGCTGACTTCCGATCGGAAATGGGAACATTTCGATTCCGCGAAATCTGAATGAGTATTCCTGAACTATTATGTGTAGTTCCAGCATGTAAAAAATAAGATTAAGAAGCATTAAAATTACATGTTCAAATGTAACAAAATTGGTACAAAGACAAGGGAGTGGATACCTCCTTGGCCTCCTGTGGCAGCAGATTTGAATCGGGGTGAAAGCGCTGGAACGAGGGGATGGTGAGAGGAACGACAAGGCTCAATAGGACCCAGGGCCTTCCCTCTCGACAGGTCAGTATCTGTGTTTTTTAATTGAATTCCACTTCAGTATTGCTTCAAGCTGGCCATACAAGGTGCAGTTTAACCATTCAATTGATTGTTGTAAATGATTCCTAAATGGAATTGGTTAAAATTGTTTACTTTATTGATGAGCGATTGATCAAAAATGCTCGATTTTGGGAGAAATATCAAAACGTTTTAGACTGGACAGCGTGGTCAATTTTTATTGATTATTGATTGATTATATAATATTGATTATACATGAATTCACAATGTATTTGAGAACAATATTTGGAGCACTCTCACTGTATGCAAACATTGACCCTGGTTAATGGTCAAAAGGAGTTCATCAGTAAACACAAAAGAGTGAAAAAGAGTGAACAATTGTTAACTTCGGTTGATTATGATCGAATCATGAAAGAACTCTTTCAAATGTTGATCGACTTTGATTCGTTTACTTTCTCATGTGAAATCGAGAGGATCATTCACAAATCGCACCATGTATAGCTGTAACAATTGCGGAATTATCTCCGTGGTCAGCGCACAAGATGTGCGCTGACATGGCGGAAGTCCTCCACAAGCGTATTAAACGACAGGATCCAGCTTTGGTGAAATGCACCTGTAGAGAGAAAGTGAGCACAGAGACAGAATGTATGTGTGTCCACCAATCTAGTCGCAACCCGGTCGACGATGAACACACAACAGCGGAAACCAAGTGGGAACGCAATCACAAGAGTGGCGATTGCCAACAGTGACACAAGACCGAGTAGAGACAGAGCACAAGTGTAGCGAGAAAGACACAGCAAACAACAATGATCAGAACGCCAAGGAAAATAACAAACGCACTCGCTAAGTGCGGTCGCCACACGAAAAGCGCAACAGCGACAAAACACGCTAATGGTGCAGTCTCTGCACGAGAAGCGCAACAGAGACAAAACGCGCCAACCATAACTAACCAATGTAACACAAAAATGAATAGAGAACGCGCACGCTTGCTAAACGATTACCTCACCGAGCCTACAGCAAGCGTTCGTTCCAGACAAGACAGACAGAAGGAGTAACCAGTAGCCACCGCAGCTCTGGCCTACACTCCCAGACAAAGTACAGAAGGAACCACCGCCACTACCGCTAGGGCGGATGTGATCCAGACAGACAGAGAAATGGAGCAACCAGTAGCAACCGCTGCTCTGGCTTGCACCCCAAGACAGAGTACAGAAGGAACCACCGCCACTACCGCTAGGGCGAATGCGATCCCAACAGACAGAACGACAATACAATCGCAACAGATAGACAGTACAAGGCAATACAGATAATTACAACCTGACTACGCTAGAAGGAATGCTAGTGCAGTCCCAATGAATTACTATAAGATAATCTTAGCAAACAATTAGCAACGGCTGAGACTTCAGGTAAGTTAGCAGGAACAAACCTCTATGAGCAGCAAGGGATTCTGGGAGGAAATGGTATTTATACTGCAAGCCATCAAAGGAAGCAGCTAAGCAATTTGCATGCCAAGTGGATGCAATTTCCTCACCAGAGCAGCAGCTCAGCAAGTTGCAGAGTGAAGACAGGTCTCCTTTCCAGGGACCTGCAGCACTCAGACCTACAAAATGGTCAAAAAGCTGTCTGCCTGTGCAGACAGCAGAGCAGATCATTACAATAGCTAGCTTTAGAGCCATCTTACATGATCATACTGCATCTGTCTAATGTGCAACATGTCAGCAGTGTACCACAGTCTACTGCAGCACCTTGCACATTACAGTGAGCGCCATTATAATTAATGGAGAATAATGTATGCCAATGCACATTTCCCTATTCTTCACAAAGCATTGGAGTCGTGGTGGCTGAGACTCCTATTATTTGATATCAGTCATACAGAGTTGCAGATTTGTTTGTTTTCTCCTTTTACAAAATATAAATCAAAAATACAAAAGAGTGAGTTCATTTTGTTTCCAACCAAGGAGCTGGCAAGGTTAATAAGGAAACCACAACAATCGCAAACAATTGTAAAATTTAAAATACATACATATAAAAGGTACTATAAATTACTTTGTTCCTTTGTTGCTGGCAATTACAGTAGTTAGTAAAAAGCTGACAGATCTAAAAGATGTATGACAAGACTATCTGCTCATGGTGGATTCTCAGTATCTCCTTTATACTTTACAAAAGTCCTTCCAGGAATGGATCTATACATAGATTTTAGACAGCATCCCGGCTAATTTGCACATTATTTTGACAGTTGGACTAAGTAACAGCTGTTCAGTAGGTGTTTTTGTAAAGAAATAACTTAGAATGAAACATACGAAGGTGGACTACTCCAAAACCTAACAGATCTGTCAGATTTCCACTACTGTAAGTGACAGCAACATAGCAAAAAGGTAATTTATAGTGTATTTTACTCTGGGAGAAATGCACATTTTTTTAAAGTACACATAAATTGCGATAGTTGTTCTCTAACTTTGGCAACAGAGGCAATGGGTGACAGGTATTCAGATAAAAATCAACTCAGGTTAAGAGGGCTGGATTTCTGGAAAGGCAACAAAGGCCTGGGCCATGGGCCTCTGCAGCGCAAGGGCGCACCTGGACATGAAAGAAGGGTTGTTACATATGGAAGAGTAGGCAGAAAATGGGGAGGAACACATGAAAAAGGGAAACTGATGCTCAAGGGAGCTGTTCATAAAACAAAGGGACTGATGTACATGGATGTTAAATGTGGAAGAGGGGACAGCACATGGATTGGGAGGGGGAATGCTGCACAAGAAGCTACAACATACTTGGCCTAGGGGCAAAAAAAGTATAAATCTGACCTTGCATGTTAGTTATAGTGAATCTTGGTGTCCAGTGAGGAATGGTAACCTGAGGAAATGTATACATAGCTTCTTGCAACCATACAGTGCAACTGTAAATAAAGCCTATTGTTACTGCACCTTGCACCACCTTATTACCTAAACATAAACCCACCAATTCAAAGATATAGGATTTAGCTGCAACTATACTGTATTTTTCAAGCAAGTGTTGGATGACTGAAACCCAAAAAGGTGTAGTTGATGTCAGTGGCGTCACTAGGGGGGTGCGGTAGGTACGGACCGCACCAGGCGTCACCAGCAGAGGGGGTGACACCAAGCTCCATGCTAAGGGACAGTGGAATAGAGCCATATAAATATAGACCAGGCATTTCCCCACTCCTCTCTCCCCTATAGCAAATGGATCCAGTATAACCCCTTCCAAACCCCATTCTCAACAAATGTAACAAGTAACGTTACTACAAAAATATAGTATTGGCTTAGTTTAGTATGGTGAGATTTGAGGTTCATGGGGTAAGAGAGGGGTGACACCATGGGTTTCCGCCCCAGGTGACCCCTACCCTAATGACGCCTCTGGTTGATGTTTAATATATTATGCAATAAAAAGCTTACGGTAGAGGATATTATTGCTTTGATTGAGGGGATGAGATTAGATTGATGGCTCTTATAATAGTAAATACCTGTGCAGTGTTACTACGTTGTGTTCCAGTCACACATAATCTGCTACACTTTTCTGAGCTGTGCATAGCTGGCTGTTTACACATCAC
This sequence comes from Hyperolius riggenbachi, assembly GCF_040937935.1. NCBI lineage: Eukaryota > Metazoa > Chordata > Amphibia > Anura > Hyperoliidae > Hyperolius > Hyperolius riggenbachi. The sequence goes on from NC_090646.1 coordinate 239,578,214, forward strand.
TGAATTTTGGCTCATGTAGAGGAGTGCTGGATAGGAGGAAAAGTGGGAGGTTATTTCTAATGTTCTCAAAAGAAAAGGGTATTTCTCCAGTTATTCCTTTCCAACAGACGTTCAGGAGAGAAGCACAAGTGAGATGGCTACAGCAGGCAAGGTATGTGAATAGACTTGTAAGCTGACAGTAATGTAAAACTAAAAGATCTGTAAAAATTATAACATACACTTACTAACATGGTATCATGACAATACAACTGTTATCCGCTGCATTGCATTTACTATTGTTGTATTTCAGCTATCAGTGATCAGCCCTGCATTGTCATAGGTAATATAATATAGTAAACATACTGTACAGATCCCAGGGCTGAATGCAGTGCATTTACTTGCACTGAATTAGTCACAAATTTCCCATTTATAGTGGAATTACAGCATTCCTTTCTATTCTGCTGAAGTGCATTTTCTTTTTGCCTGCTAACTCCAAACAATAAACTGGCTTTCATTGAGAAATGTTACTACCTGTCACTACGATGTCTCACTTTGTGCAATGCTGTTCTCCATTTATAAGGACTGGAGATGAGAAAGTGGGGTGAGAGTTATAACCACTAGGGGGAGCAGCCACTGAAAGCAAAGTAAGGCTGGGGACTAGGGAGCCCCACATTCTTACTCCCCCTGCTCCCTTATAAACATGGACCTCTTTAAAGGGACTCCGAGCTCAGCCAAAAAAGAAAAGTTGTACTCACCTGGGGCTTTCTCCAGCCCAGTGCTGGTCGGGAGGTCCCATGACGGCGTCCTGGCTCCTCTCCATGTCCCCGCTCCGGAATGGCTGACCGGCCGCAGCCCGGGAGACACTTGGCCGAGTGTCGGGCTGCTCCTTCCGCGTATGACGCGGTTGACGTCACACGCCGGCCACCTCGCGTCATCACGGCGGCCGGCGTGGCAGTGTGGCGCATGCGTGCTTTAAACGCGCATGCGCAGTACTGCCACGCCGCCTGTCGTGATGACGCGAGGTGGCCTGCGTGTGACGTCAGCCGCGTCATACGCGGAAGGAGCAGCCCGACACTCGGCCAAGTGTCGCCCGGGCTGCGGCCGGTCAGCCATTCCGGAGCGGGGACATGGAGAGGAGCCAGGACGCCGTCGTGGGACCTCCCGACCAGCACTGGGCTGGAGAAAGCCCCAGGTGAGTACAACTTTCATTTTTTGGCTGAGCTCGGAGTTCCTTTAAGAGAGCAGATGTTGTTGTGACCCCATTTGCTATGGGTGGAGGTAGCCATGGTGGCCACTCTTAACCACTTAAGCCTATCTGGACAAACATACTCGTCCAGATAGGCTGCGCGCACTCCTGCTGGCCTTTAGCCCAGCGATCAATGAATGGGATTATAGCTCTCCCATTCATTGATCGAAGTCCCCCGCAGAAAGACTGACAGCCTCTTGTCAGAGGCTGTGGTTTTTCTGAGTTAAAAAAAAGTTTCCCGTCCTCATTCATGTGCCTGGAAGCGTGATCGTTCGCTTCCAGGACTTTTTGACTGTAGCCATCTTGTGGCCAAATAGTAAAACTACACCCACATCCATTTTTTATTAAACAAATACATTATTTTACATTTAAAATTAGCGGTTTACCTCCCACACCAAAAATTATCCCCCCAAAAAATTGACAATAATAAAAAATAAAAAAACATACGGTAAATAGTTACCTAAGGGTCTGAAGGCTTGTAAATAGTGATGGACGCACATTGAAAAAATGCACCTTTATTTTCAAATAAAATATTGGCGCCATACATTGTGATAGGAACATAATTTAAATGGTGTAATAAGTGGGACAAGTAGGCAAATAAAATACATGGGTTTTAATTACGGTAGCATTTATTAATTTCAAACTATAATGTCCAAAAACTGAGAAATAATGATTTTTTTTCCATTTCTTTCTTAATATTTCTGTTAAAATGGAGTTAGAATAAAATAATTCTTAGCAAAATGTACCACCCAAAGAAAGCCTAATTGGTGGCGGAAAAAAACAAGATATAAATCAATTAATTGTGATGATGAGTAGTGATAACGTTATTGGAAAATTAATGGGAGGTGAAAGTTGCTCAGATGCAAAAAATGAACAACCCTGTGGGCTGAAGTGGTTAATATATCATCCCTGGCTGTAGGGAAAGGGGTGGAAATTTGGTGGGTTGTCTAATGAGGGTTTTGCTGGTGGATACATGGTTAGTAGTTATGCCCCCGAATGGGGGTGACACCCTCAAGATTGGCCACATTCAATAAGAGGATAAAGGATTTTGCAGATTTTTGCTAAGGTAAATCTGACCTAAAAATTGGTAGGAGTGAAAATCCCCCTACATAATGTAGTTCCTGAGAGGCCTTCTGTGGCGTTGCTACAGACACATGGGCTACAGTGTGAGTTTTACACCCCCCCCCCTCCAGCACCCGTCCTCCACACCCCCTCCCTCACCCCTCTCCTCCACACACCCTCCCTCACCTTCACGACCCCCTCCTCCATACCCCCCTCCTCCCCACCCCCTCAGCCATGCATATGTAGCAACTGCATGATACAGACCATGACACCTTGCTTTCCAATATCAGCTGCAGGGTACAGGGTGAGAAGAATAGGAGAAGGGGAATACATTGTTAATGATTAACTACAGACCCATGGGCCACAGTGTGCATTTTATACTCACTAGCAACCATGATAGAGCTAGCATTTTCTCAATAAACTTTTATTATTCAAAATATAAAGCCACTGTTTCAAGAGGATGAGGTGTGGCAATAGAGTAATCTATAGCAACAATAATATAAACAGTCTAGCAAATTACTACTTATAAAATAATTAAGCAGCATGTCACCCAAATAATAGAATTTGGCTCACAAATAATAAATGGCAAGTATGAAATACTTATGAAATTGGATTTGACCAAATGAAACATGCTGTATTGATAAAGTCTTACTCTGTCAATAACACTGGCATCTTTCTAAAAGCAAGTAGGCCTATATGCGTTATACTTTTTAATGAGTTTATATTTTTGGGTGCCTTTCAGGCTACTTTCACATATACGTCACATCAAGTTTCAGTACGCTCGTCGCCCCCCCCCCCCCCCACTCCCCTGTTGCAATGGGCGTGGCCTCAATGAGACATGACACTCTACCAGCAGTGCGATGCAATGTGATGGAAGTGGTCACAAAGAGGTGATGCAGACTCTGCAGTGCATTACTGAGAGGTACGGTGGTTCCATGGTGGTGGTTTTTGCGCCGCAGGAGGTGTCTCGTAAGCTATGGGACCTGGCAGTGGTTCCATGGCGGTGGTTTTGGTGCCGCAGGAGGTGTCGTGTAGGCTATGGGACCTATACAAAATGGTTGGGATAGGTGAGATAGCTAGGGAGCTGGTTGCTAACATAGGATTGATTGATTTTTGTTAAGACTGTATTTGGTGCTCAAATAATTCCGATTTTCATGCATTCATCCGTTTGGGTGGTTTTTGTAAGCCTCTGATTGCTGCAGAAATTCCTATTTTCATGAAGAAATCCTGTTGTTCTCACTTTAAGCTTCTTCTAGGGGCTTCCTTGTGATTGGCGTACAAAAATCCTAATTATGCATCGTTCCGCAGAATTTCCGCTACAGCGCTATAGCAATTCCGTTCCGATGCGACGGAACAGAATCACCAAATTCTGGCCAGAATTGCGGAAAACTGAATTCCTTGGGATGCGGTGAGCATCCCTAGTGACTAAGGACAAACTCAAAACAATTCAGCACTTAAACATGGCCTCACCATCATTCTGCCGCTGCCATGATTTAAGATTCTATTACTCGTTGCCACAGCAGCATGGTTTTTATCTACAACACCTCCCTCTTTGCATGTACATCTACGGTATGTCCCACCCCACTGTAGGCAGGCACCTTGATGAGGGGCATGCTATGCCTGCTTTTTTACATTAGACATATCTCCCTCATAGTGATGGGCGAACACCTGGATGTTCGGGTTCGGGAAAGTTCGCCGAACATGGCCGAGATGTTCGGCATGTTCGGGCCGAACCCCGAACTTCCCGAACATCCCTATTTTGGGGGCCCTATGGGGTCGCAGGCATAAGGGGGGAGCATGCCCCGATCGCGGGGGGGGTCGGAAATTCCCCCCACCCCCTCCGCTAGCGCTCCCCCCTCTGCCCGCTTCCCCATTCAAAAGTTTCAAGAAGTACCTGTATAGCGGATGGCCTGGCAGTGGGCGGCACTGTGGAGTGAGGAGGAGGAGGAGTCCGGAGAGTGACGAGTTGAGGGAGGCCGGGCAGCGGGCGTGAGGTCAGAGAAAGGGCGGAACTTCCGCCCTTTCTCTGACCTCACGCCCGCTGCCCGGCCTCCCTCAACTCGTCACTCTCCGGACTCCTCCTCCTCCTCACTCCACAGTGCCGCCCACTGCCAGGCCATCCGCTATACAGGTACTTCTTGAAACTTTTGAATGGGGAAGCGGGCAGAGGGGGGAGCGCTAGCGGAGGGGGTGGGGGGAATTTCCGACCCCCCCCGCGATCGGGGCATGCTCCCCCCTTATGCCTGCGACCCCATAGGGGGGCCGTATTGCGGCCTGTTCGGCCGAACAGGGCCCTGTTCGCCCGAACAGGGGCCCTGTTCGGCCCTGTTCGGGGGCATACAGAAGTTCGGGGCGAACCCGAACTTAAAAGGCCGAACACCATGAGGTGTTCGGCCGAACTCGAACATCACCCGAACAGGGTGATGTTCTGCAGAACCCGAACAGTGGCGAACACTGTTCGCCCAACAGCACTGGAGGTCACCATTTCTTCTCTCAGGGGGCATCATTATGACATGTTGTTCCATTACTACATCCCTTGTTACTATCTTTAGGCTCCCAAAATATGAAAAGCACACATTATTTGCACTACAAACCTCCTGGCCCATCTCCAGACATCACCGACATTCTTACAGCTCCTTTACCCTCTCATTGGTTTAGTGTGTTGTGTCGCATACAGTGAACTGCAGTGAAGCATACAGTCAATGAAAAGTATGCTTCAAAGTCACTGTTAACACATGCATTTTGTGGTAACGGACTGCATGCAGTGTGTTACGATGCTGCACGCCGTTACACTGTGATGCACCAACTGCACTGTGAACATAGTATAGGTGGTAAGGATAAATACCAGAGGCGCCAAAAAGAGTAAAAACAATTGTAAGAATTAAAATGGGGGGAGACGTACTCACCACCCTTCCAACAGACCAAAACCAATAAAAACCACAAAGTTTGGTCAAAAATTCAGCAATTTAATGGTACTCCCGGGTGCTACGCGTTTCACGGGATTATCCCGCTTCCTCAGGCAATCGGACAGGAGTACAAGCTATAAAAGATACAGAACAATAACATTCATAAACAAAGGGGGACCCCAAAAGCTTGTAATAATCTAAAACAAAAAACAGCGCTTCACAATTAAAGTGCAGACCACAGTGCAGACACATACATTCAGTATATAACATTTTACACAACTTAATTACTAGGACTCGTTTAAGTCTCAACATATGTCGATGTTCCAGGGGTAAATCAACTGAAGGAGTGTATACATTATATATCTTGTATGACAAGCTTAATTGTGATGACTGCCATCACCCAGTGTCCAGCGATCTATGCTGGCTTTTAATAGTGGTGTATTTTCATAGTGAGAGCTGACTGGGTATAAAGTGGCTTAATCCATGGTAAAACAGTATCAGGGTGCATGAAGCCCTGCAGTGTTCAATGCATAAATAATATAAACACAAGGCAAGTAAATTGCAGGCAGAGTGAAGGGGGGACTTACCAATTGGGGGTCTGAAAACGGCTTAGCGCCTCAGTGAGGAGCGCGGTGTGCTGAGTCCTACAAATAGTTTAGAAGTGCGGAGAACGCCGTCTCTGCAATGTACTGCGTCACTTCCGCTGTACTGTGCGGAAGTGACGTATAGTGCGCATGCGCCGGAGTGTAACGGCGCCATTTTGGAAATGGTAATGTGATGGCAACAAGTGTTCCGCCTGTAGGCGGCTTTCCGTATGGTCTCAGCATCCCCTGTGACGCGTCTAAGTACGTTATGCCGGCGCTACAGGTCTCCAAATGCCACCAAAGCGCCCACGCCCCTTGGTGCACCTGGACACAAACGGCGCCAGCATGCACGATAATGGGAATAGTGGGAAATCCAATCTAGGGGGCTAAGGAGGGGTTAAGTGCAATAAATTGTGTTCTAGGATCTGGGAGAACTAAACCAAGGGGATATTTCTAGCCTATTTTTCAAAGATCATAAAATAGATAAAAAATTAATGAAATAAATAAACCTACATTACTTAATAAAAAAACAACCACACATTAAGGTACACAATTTCATGACATAAAGTGACAAATAAATAAGAAATATAAAAATAAAAAAATATATAAAAAAATATATGTGTCCACAGTTTTTTTTAAAAAACAAAGCAACATCATACATTTTAATGGATAGGAATAGATAAAAGAGAGGACCAGTATGATAAAACCTTCTATCATTATCAATCGTGGTGCAGTCATTGGCACCATAGATTCACTATCGTTTTGGGTATAAAGCATACCTTCTTCATTTTTGTCTAAAATGCTTTTTCCAAGACCTCATTGAGACCGTTAGGGATCAGACTTTTAAGAATATTAATCCAGTATATCTCCTTCTGGCGCAAGGCTTCAAAGGTATTTGGGATGTGTGGGGAAATTGCCTCTATGAAAGTGATCCGAAATAGTTGGGGATCTCTATCGTGATGCGTGCCAAAGTGTCTGGAGACGCTGTGGAGTGCTAAACAGTTGATGATGTTCCTCTTGTGTTGGCCGACCCTGCTGCGGGCCTCCTGGGTCGTGCGACCCACATATTGGAGGCCGCAAGGACAGGAAATGAGGTAAATAATGAACCGGGAGTCACAATCGATATATTGTTTTATCGGGAAGATACTTGATGTGGCAGCTGAATGGAAAGTGTTGGTATCAATTACAAACTGACAAGCTGTACAGCGGGGCTTATTGCATGGATAAGATCCAGGTGTAGTAATGCCTTTGGACTGTCTGCTCTTGAGTCTACTTGGTGCAAGTAAATTACGTAGATTTGGGGCCCTCCTATACGTGAGAGATGGTCTATCTGGGATTGCTGACTTTAAATAGGGGTCTTGAAGCAGAAGGTCCCACCTGTTTTGTAATATTGATCTGATAGTATTATGTTGGGCACTGTATCTCGTGATAAAACGTGGAAAGGATAATACCTGGGTTGTAACTGTTGCGGATTTGACAGGGTCTGTTTGGGTAGCTCTACGTCTGGCATCTCTCAGTAATTTGTTGGGATACTTGCGTTCACTAAATTTATTTGTCAAAATTGCAGACTGTAAGTGAAAGTCCTTCTGATCAGTACAGTTTCGGAAGATGCGTTTATATTGACAGTAGGGAGTATTAGTGGTCCAAGGTTTGTGATGGTGGCTTTTGAAATGGATATAGTTGTTAGCATCAACCTTTTTAAAAAAAGTTTTGGTTTTAATTTTATCTCCATCAACATGTAAAGATAGGTCAAGGAATTCTATGGTGGTACTATGGTGTTGGGCTGTGAATTGAAGGCCGGCTACATTGTTATTTAAATAGTGGACAAAATGTGTGATACTGTTATGGTCGCCGTGCCATATGAAGATTAAATCGTCAATATATCTTTTGTAGAATATAATATTATTTTGAAAAGGATGTTGTGGATGAAATTTTAGACGTTCCAGGAGTCCCATGGACAAGTTCGCGAAGGAGGGCGCGAACGAGCTGCCCATGGCCGTCCCGGTCAGCTGGTGGTAATACCTATCTTGAAAACTAAAGGTATTGTGCGTTAAGATGAACTCGGCACATTGTGTAATAAAGCTTCTCTGGGCTGTGGGCATATGTGGGTTGTTGCTTAGGAAATGGTCAATAGCTGTCAGTCCAAAGTCATGGGGGATGTTCGTATATAATGACGTCACGTCACAAGTGAGCCAATGGTAATTGTCTTGCCAGGTGATATCTTTTATTAACTGTATAAGATGCTGAGAGTCTTTAAGGTAAGATGGAAGTGATCGTACGTGTGGCTGGAGGTGATGATCAACAAAAACCGATAAATTACTTGTGGTCGAATCGATGCCTGATATAATAGGTCGGCCCGGTGGTTTACTGAGTGTTTTATGTATCTTTGGAAGATAATAGAAGAAGGGGGTTCTGGGATGCTGATTGATCAGGAAATTTCTCTCGTTTTTGGTAAGGATGCCCTTAAAGAAATTGTCATTTATAAAAGTTTTCAGTGTATTGTTATATTCCTCTGTTGGATCATGATCGAGAATGGCATAGTGTAGGGGGTTATCTAATAAGCGAGAGGCCTCCTCCAAATAGTCGGCCCGATTAAGAAGAACAATGCCACCCCCCTTATCCGCAGGTTTGATTACAATATCCTGTGCTGATTTGAGTCTATGAAGTGCAGATTGTTCAGCATGTGTGAGATTTGAGGGGGGAGGAGCCTGTAGATCTATTTTAAGAAGATCTTCTAGAACTAAATCATGGAAGGATTGCAATAAATGGCCCTTGGATGCTGTGGGGTAAAACCTAGAGCGTCCCTTTAACTGAGTTGTAATATACCTCTCAGTGGAGACCTCACTTGGGTTTATCGTAACAAGTGGTATTGGTGGGTTGTCAGTAATAATCAAACCGTCATCAGGATTAGTAGATAAATCTTTATGCTTTTTTATAGCAAAATGACGTCTTAACGTAAGCTTCCGTATATATGCATTAAGGTCGGTGTATAATTCGTTTAGATTGGATATATTGGTGGGACAGAATGATAACCCTTTCTCTAACAGTTTTGTTTCATGTGAAGATAATGGATGATCAGATAGGTTGAAAATACTTCTTAATTGCGCGTTGGGATTGGGAATCACTCGAGTGCATCTTTTCTTATTTGTTTTACCTTTGCCCCGGCTGCCTCTTTTCCGGGGTCTGGGTGCGACCGCTTCATGTTGTATCTGAGATTGAGAACCACTCGATTGTTGGTGGGGCTCGGTAAAGGGAGAACCAGGGTATTTTGGGATAGGGAGGCTGGTAGGTCTAAAAAACATGCTGTGGTTATGGTGTTATCCAGACTCTCCGTAATGTCCGGCGCGTCATCAGGAGCTGTCGGGTTTATAGGGTGATCTGCATTTTGTGTTGATGTGTCGTAAATACTCAATTGGGAAATCCTGACATCGTCTGTGGTGGCATTACAGGCTTGATTGGCTGGTACAGCTGCCTTGGGGCTGGGTGTGGGAGGCACACACAATGTGGCCGGTGGTGGCCCCTTCAGGAACTTATAAAGTGGTCTCAAATTACTGGATTTAGGAACGTTCTTATTGTTTTTGATTTTGATGTTTGGTAATTTACCTTTTCTGGATTTAATTTTAAAGATTGGATCTTTCTTAGTTTTAAGTATAGGGGTAATTTTACTCGCTATAGTTGTTACAGGGGCCGCAGGAGGGTCGGCCAACCCCGCCTCTAAAGTGGCGGAGGAGGTAGCAGCGGGCTTGTCAAACAGTGTCTTTTCCAGCACAGTAGTATGGGCAAAATCGAATTTTGGTGGAACATATGCTGGGGGAGGTGGTAGTGGCGTGACCGGTGCTGTGATCGGTGGTGGAAAGGTAGGTGGAGGTAGGGGGCACGGGGGTGGATAGGAGGGAAAAATGCGAGGTGTAGGAGGAGGAACAGTGATGCTCATAAGTGGCAGCAGTGGGGGACGTGGTGGAATAGGATCGGTTATTGGGAACCGAGTTTTACGTTCGCGTTCCCTATGTTCCGCATAGGCTAACCGATCTCTATTTAGTTTCCTCAATTTTGTGTCAATGGTGTCTATTTCGAATTTTTTCACCCGTGAAATGAGGTTGGACATGTGAAATTGATATGTTTTGTCTTTGGAGTGTTGGGCCAGTGTCTGTCTGAGTTCTAAGATGACGAGTTGGAGGTCATTAACTATGGAGGTTCTTTTCCCTATGATCCGCTCCATCATCCCGCCTGTGCAGGTTTCAAGATAAATATACCACTCTTCCGTGTAGAGGAGGTCTTTGGGGAAGGAGGATAATGTTTTAATGCGTATGCCATCCGGTGATATTTTCTCCGCTATATATGTTTGCTGCATGGCGATGTCTGCAAGGTTGAAGAACTCATCCTTCAATGCGGCCTCGAGTTTATGAAAAATGGGTTTGAGATCAATGTAAGGCGTCACAGGGTTATCCACTGTCGGTGTATTAGGAGGGATATGTGGTTCTGTGTTGCTTTTGAACTGTGCGAATAAGCAAGTCCTATGTACGGCGCGTTCATCAATGAATTCCATTTTTTAGGGCTGCTATCAGGTCTGACGCTCCACCAGGTAGGGGAGGCTCTAGATGCACTTCGGAAACAAAAACAAAAGACCGAGAGCCCAAATGGTGCAGTATGTCAAAGAAAAAGGACAATATGAAATAAAACGAGTTTATACTCACAAACGTGGGTTGCCCCTAGGCAACCACTCCATATGCCGGTGGGGAGAATTAGAACCTGACCCCACTCAGGTATAAGATGTCGCTCTCTGTAGAAAGGAATTTAGGAAGAATCCTTGCCACCATAGGTGGATCGCAATGTGTTAAGGATAAATACCAGAGGCGCCAAAAAGAGTAAAAACAATTGTAAGAATTAAAATGGGGGGAGACGTACTCACCACCCTTCCAACAGACCAAAACCAATAAAAACCACAAAGTTTGGTCAAAAATTCAGCAATTTAATGGTACTCCCGGGTGCTACGCGTTTCACGGGATTATCCCGCTTCCTCAGGCAATCGGACAGGAGTACAAGCTATAAAAGATACAGAACAATAACATTCATAAACAAAGGGGGACCCCAAAAGCTTGTAATAATCTAAAACAAAAAACAGCGCTTCACAATTAAAGTGCAGACCACAGTGCAGACACATACATTCAGTATATAACATTTTACACAACTTAATTACTAGGACTCGTTTAAGTCTCAACATATGTCGATGTTCCAGGGGTAAATCAACTGAAGGAGTGTATACATTATATATCTTGTATGACAAGCTTAATTGTGATGACTGTCATCACCCAGTGTCCAGCGATCTATGCTGGCTTTTAATAGTGGTGTATTTTCATAGTGAGAGCTGACTGGGTATAAAGTGGCTTAATCCATGGTAAAACAGTATCAGGGTGCATGAAGCCCTGCAGTGTTCAATGCATAAATAATATAAACACAAGGCAAGTAAATTGCAGGCAGAGTGAAGGGGGGACTTACCAATTGGGGGTCTGAAAACGGCTTAGCGCCTCAGTGAGGAGCGCGGTGTGCTGAGTCCTACAAATAGTTTAGAAGTGCGGAGAACGCCGTCTCTGCAATGTACTGCGTCACTTCCGCTGTACTGTGCGGAAGTGACGTATAGTGCGCATGCGCCGGAGTGTAACGGCGCCATTTTGGAAATGGTAATGTGATGGCAACAAGTGTTCCGCCTGTAGGCGGCTTTCCGTATGGTCTCAGCATCCCCTGTGACGCGTCTAAGTACGTTATGCCGGCGCTACAGGTCTCCAAATGCCACCAAAGCGCCCACGCCCCTTGGTGCACCTGGACACAAACGGCGCCAGCATGCACGATAATGGGAATAGTGGGAAATCCAATCTAGGGGGCTAAGGAGGGGTTAAGTGCAATAAATTGTGTTCTAGGATCTGGGAGAACTAAACCAAGGGGATATTTCTAGCCTATTTTTCAAAGATCATAAAATAGATAAAAAATTAATGAAATAAATAAACCTACATTACTTAATAAAAAAACAACCACACATTAAGGTACACAATTTCATGACATAAAGTGACAAATAAATAAGAAATATAAAAATAAAAAAATATATAAAAAAATATATGTGTCCACAGTTTTTTTTAAAAAACAAAGCAACATCATACATTTTAATGGATAGGAATAGATAAAAGAGAGGACCAGTATGATAAAACCTTCTATCATTATCAATCGTGGTGCAGTCATTGGCACCATAGATTCACTATCGTTTTGGGTATAAAGCATACCTTCTTCATTTTTGTCTAAAATGCTTTTTCCAAGACCTCATTGAGACCGTTAGGGATCAGACTTTTAAGAATATTAATCCAGTATATCTCCTTCTGGCGCAAGGCTTCAAAGGTATTTGGGATGTGTGGGGAAATTGCCTCTATGAAAGTGATCCGAAATAGTTGGGGATCTCTATCGTGATGCGTGCCAAAGTGTCTGGAGACGCTGTGGAGTGCTAAACAGTTGATGATGTTCCTCTTGTGTTGGCCGACCCTGCTGCGGGCCTCCTGGGTCGTGCGACCCACATATTGGAGGCCGCAAGGACAGGAAATGAGGTAAATAATGAACCGGGAGTCACAATCGATATATTGTTTTATCGGGAAGATACTTGATGTGGCAGCTGAATGGAAAGTGTTGGTATCAATTACAAACTGACAAGCTGTACAGCGGGGCTTATTGCATGGATAAGATCCAGGTGTAGTAATGCCTTTGGACTGTCTGCTCTTGAGTCTACTTGGTGCAAGTAAATTACGTAGATTTGGGGCCCTCCTATACGTGAGAGATGGTCTATCTGGGATTGCTGACTTTAAATAGGGGTCTTGAAGCAGAAGGTCCCACCTGTTTTGTAATATTGATCTGATAGTATTATGTTGGGCACTGTATCTCGTGATAAAACGTGGAAAGGATAATACCTGGGTTGTAACTGTTGCGGATTTGACAGGGTCTGTTTGGGTAGCTCTACGTCTGGCATCTCTCAGTAATTTGTTGGGATACTTGCGTTCACTAAATTTATTTGTCAAAATTGCAGACTGTAAGTGAAAGTCCTTCTGATCAGTACAGTTTCGGAAGATGCGTTTATATTGACAGTAGGGAGTATTAGTGGTCCAAGGTTTGTGATGGTGGCTTTTGAAATGGATATAGTTGTTAGCATCAACCTTTTTAAAAAAAGTTTTGGTTTTAATTTTATCTCCATCAACATGTAAAGATAGGTCAAGGAATTCTATGGTGGTACTATGGTGTTGGGCTGTGAATTGAAGGCCGGCTACATTGTTATTTAAATAGTGGACAAAATGTGTGATACTGTTATGGTCGCCGTGCCATATGAAGATTAAATCGTCAATATATCTTTTGTAGAATATAATATTATTTTGAAAAGGATGTTGTGGATGAAATTTTAGACGTTCCAGGAGTCCCATGGACAAGTTCGCGAAGGAGGGCGCGAACGAGCTGCCCATGGCCGTCCCGGTCAGCTGGTGGTAATACCTATCTTGAAAACTAAAGGTATTGTGCGTTAAGATGAACTCGGCACATTGTGTAATAAAGCTTCTCTGGGCTGTGGGCATATGTGGGTTGTTGCTTAGGAAATGGTCAATAGCTGTCAGTCCAAAGTCATGGGGGATGTTCGTATATAATGACGTCACGTCACAAGTGAGCCAATGGTAATTGTCTTGCCAGGTGATATCTTTTATTAACTGTATAAGATGCTGAGAGTCTTTAAGGTAAGATGGAAGTGATCGTACGTGTGGCTGGAGGTGATGATCAACAAAAACCGATAAATTACTTGTGGTCGAATCGATGCCTGATATAATAGGTCGGCCCGGTGGTTTACTGAGTGTTTTATGTATCTTTGGAAGATAATAGAAGAAGGGGGTTCTGGGATGCTGATTGATCAGGAAATTTCTCTCGTTTTTGGTAAGGATGCCCTTAAAGAAATTGTCATTTATAAAAGTTTTCAGTGTATTGTTATATTCCTCTGTTGGATCATGATCGAGAATGGCATAGTGTAGGGGGTTATCTAATAAGCGAGAGGCCTCCTCCAAATAGTCGGCCCGATTAAGAAGAACAATGCCACCCCCCTTATCCGCAGGTTTGATTACAATATCCTGTGCTGATTTGAGTCTATGAAGTGCAGATTGTTCAGCATGTGTGAGATTTGAGGGGGGAGGAGCCTGTAGATCTATTTTAAGAAGATCTTCTAGAACTAAATCATGGAAGGATTGCAATAAATGGCCCTTGGATGCTGTGGGGTAAAACCTAGAGCGTCCCTTTAACTGAGTTGTAATATACCTCTCAGTGGAGACCTCACTTGGGTTTATCGTAACAAGTGGTATTGATGGGTTGTCAGTAATAATCAAACCGTCATCAGGATTAGTAGATAAATCTTTATGCTTTTTTATAGCAAAATGACGTCTTAACGTAAGCTTCCGTATATATGCATTAAGGTCGGTGTATAATTCGTTTAGATTGGATATATTGGTGGGACAGAATGATAACCCTTTCTCTAACAGTTTTGTTTCATGTGAAGATAATGGATGATCAGATAGGTTGAAAATACTTCTTAATTGCGCGTTGGGATTGGGAATCACTCGAGTGCATCTTTTCTTATTTGTTTTACCTTTGCCCCGGCTGCCTCTTTTCCGGGGTCTGGGTGCGACCGCTTCATGTTGTATCTGAGATTGAGAACCACTCGATTGTTGGTGGGGCTCGGTAAAGGGAGAACCAGGGTATTTTGGGATAGGGAGGCTGGTAGGTCTAAAAAACATGCTGTGGTTATGGTGTTATCCAGACTCTCCGTAATGTCCGGCGCGTCATCAGGAGCTGTCGGGTTTATAGGGTGATCTGCATTTTGTGTTGATGTGTCGTAAATACTCAATTGGGAAATCCTGACATCGTCTGTGGTGGCATTACAGGCTTGATTGGCTGGTACAGCTGCCTTGGGGCTGGGTGTGGGAGGCACACACAATGTGGCCGGTGGTGGCCCCTTCAGGAACTTATAAAGTGGTCTCAAATTACTGGATTTAGGAACGTTCTTATTGTTTTTGATTTTGATGTTTGGTAATTTACCTTTTCTGGATTTAATTTTAAAGATTGGATCTTTCTTAGTTTTAAGTATAGGGGTAATTTTACTCGCTATAGTTGTTACAGGGGCCGCAGGAGGGTCGGCCAACCCCGCCTCTAAAGTGGCGGAGGAGGTAGCAGCGGGCTTGTCAAACAGTGTCTTTTCCAGCACAGTAGTATGGGCAAAATCGAATTTTGGTGGAACATATGCTGGGGGAGGTGGTAGTGGCGTGACCGGTGCTGTGATCGGTGGTGGAAAGGTAGGTGGAGGTAGGGGGCACGGGGGTGGATAGGAGGGAAAAATGCGAGGTGTAGGAGGAGGAACAGTGATGCTCATAAGTGGCAGCAGTGGGGGACGTGGTGGAATAGGATCGGTTATTGGGAACCGAGTTTTACGTTCGCGTTCCCTATGTTCCGCATAGGCTAACCGATCTCTATTTAGATTGGATTTCCCACTATTCCCATTATCGTGCATGCTGGCGCCGTTTGTGTCCAGGTGCACCAAGGGGCGTGGGCGCTTTGGTGGCATTTGGAGACCTGTAGCGCCGGCATAACGTACTTAGACGCGTCACAGGGGATGCTGAGACCATACGGAAAGCCGCCTACAGGCGGAACACTTGTTGCCATCACATTACCATTTCCAAAATGGCGCCGTTACACTCCGGCGCATGCGCACTATACGTCACTTCCGCACAGTACAGCGGAAGTGACGCAGTACATTGCAGAGACGGCGTTCTCCGCACTTCTAAACTATTTGTAGGACTCAGCACACCGCGCTCCTCACTGAGGCGCTAAGCCGTTTTCAGACCCCCAATTGGTAAGTCCCCCCTTCACTCTGCCTGCAATTTACTTGCCTTGTGTTTATATTATTTATGCATTGAACACTGCAGGGCTTCATGCACCCTGATACTGTTTTACCATGGATTAAGCCACTTTATACCCAGTCAGCTCTCACTATGAAAATACACCACTATTAAAAGCCAGCATAGATCGCTGGACACTGGGTGATGACAGTCATCACAATTAAGCTTGTCATACAAGATATATAATGTATACACTCCTTCAGTTGATTTACCCCTGGAACATCGACATATGTTGAGACTTAAACGAGTCCTAGTAATTAAGTTGTGTAAAATGTTATATACTGAATGTATGTGTCTGCACTGTGGTCTGCACTTTAATTGTGAAGCGCTGTTTTTTGTTTTAGATTATTACAAGCTTTTGGGGTCCCCCTTTGTTTATGAATGTTATTGTTCTGTATCTTTTATAGCTTGTACTCCTGTCCGATTGCCTGAGGAAGCGGGATAATCCCGTGAAACGCGTAGCACCCGGGAGTACCATTAAATTGCTGAATTTTTGACCAAACTTTGTGGTTTTTATTGGTTTTGGTCTGTTGGAAGGGTGGTGAGTACGTCTCCCCCCATTTTAATTCTTACAATTGTTTTTACTCTTTTTGGCGCCTCTGGTATTTATCCTTAACACATTGCGATCCACCTATGGTGGCAAGGATTCTTCCTAAATTCCTTTCTACAGAGAGCGACATCTTATACCTGAGTGGGGTCAGGTTCTAATTCTCCCCACCGGCATATGGAGTGGTTGCCTAGGGGCAACCCACGTTTGTGAGTATAAACTCGTTTTATTTCATATTGTCCTTTTTCTTTGACATACTGCACCATTTGGGCTCTCGGTCTTTTGTTTTTGTTTCCGAAGTGCATCTAGAGCCTCCCCTACCTGGTGGAGCGTCAGACCTGATAGCAGCCCTAAAAAATGGAATTCATTGATGAACGCGCCGTACATAGGACTTGCTTATTCGCACAGTTCAAAAGCAACACAGAACCACATATCCCTCCTAATACACCGACAGTGGATAACCCTGTGACGCCTTACATTGATCTCAAACCCATTTTTCATAAACTCGAGGCCGCATTGAAGGATGAGTTCTTCAACCTTGCAGACATCGCCATGCAGCAAACATATATAGCGGAGAAAATATCACCGGATGGCATACGCATTAAAACATTATCCTCCTTCCCCAAAGACCTCCTCTACACGGAAGAGTGGTATATTTATCTTGAAACCTGCACAGGCGGGATGATGGAGCGGATCATAGGGAAAAGAACCTCCATAGTTAATGACCTCCAACTCGTCATCTTAGAACTCAGACAGACACTGGCCCAACACTCCAAAGACAAAACATATCAATTTCACATGTCCAACCTCATTTCACGGGTGAAAAAATTCGAAATAGACACCATTGACACAAAATTGAGGAAACTAAATAGAGATCGGTTAGCCTATGCGGAACATAGGGAACGCGAACGTAAAACTCGGTTCCCAATAACCGATCCTATTCCACCACGTCCCCCACTGCTGCCACTTATGAGCATCACTGTTCCTCCTCCTACACCTCGCATTTTTCCCTCCTATCCACCCCCGTGCCCCCTACCTCCACCTACCTTTCCACCACCGATCACAGCACCGGTCACGCCACTACCACCTCCCCCAGCATATGTTCCACCAAAATTCGATTTTGCCCATACTACTGTGCTGGAAAAGACACTGTTTGACAAGCCCGCTGCTACCTCCTCCGCCACTTTAGAGGCGGGGTTGGCCGACCCTCCTGCGGCCCCTGTAACAACTATAGCGAGTAAAATTACCCCTATACTTAAAACTAAGAAAGATCCAATCTTTAAAATTAAATCCAGAAAAGGTAAATTACCAAACATCAAAATCAAAAACAATAAGAACGTTCCTAAATCCAGTAATTTGAGACCACTTTATAAGTTCCTGAAGGGGCCACCACCGGCCACATTGTGTGTGCCTCCCACACCCAGCCCCAAGGCAGCTGTACCAGCCAATCAAGCCTGTAATGCCACCACAGACGATGTCAGGATTTCCCAATTGAGTATTTACGACACATCAACACAAAATGCAGATCACCCTATAAACCCGACAGCTCCTGATGACGCGCCGGACATTACGGAGAGTCTGGATAACACCATAACCACAGCATGTTTTTTAGACCTACCAGCCTCCCTATCCCAAAATACCCTGGTTCTCCCTTTACCGAGCCCCACCAACAATCGAGTGGTTCTCAATCTCAGATACAACATGAAGCGGTCGCACCCAGACCCCGGAAAAGAGGCAGCCGGGGCAAAGGTAAAACAAATAAGAAAAGATGCACTCGAGTGATTCCCAATCCCAACGCGCAATTAAGAAGTATTTTCAACCTATCTGATCATCCATTATCTTCACATGAAACAAAACTGTTAGAGAAAGGGTTATCATTCTGTCCCACCAATATATCCAATCTAAACGAATTATACACCGACCTTAATGCATATATACGGAAGCTTACGTTAAGACGTCATTTTGCTATAAAAAAGCATAAAGATTTATCTACTAATCCTGATGACGGTTTGATTATTACTGACAACCCATCAATACCACTTGTTACGATAAACCCAAGTGAGGTCTCCACTGAGAGGTATATTACAACTCAGTTAAAGGGACGCTCTAGGTTTTACCCCACAGCATCCAAGGGCCATTTATTGCAATCCTTCCATGATTTAGTTCTAGAAGATCTTCTTAAAATAGATCTACAGGCTCCTCCCCCCTCAAATCTCACACATGCTGAACAATCTGCACTTCATAGACTCAAATCAGCACAGGATATTGTAATCAAACCTGCGGATAAGGGGGGTGGCATTGTTCTTCTTAATCGGGCCGACTATTTGGAGGAGGCCTCTCGCTTATTAGATAACCCCCTACACTATGCCATTCTCGATCATGATCCAACAGAGGAATATAACAATACACTGAAAACTTTTATAAATGACAATTTCTTTAAGGGCATCCTTACCAAAAACGAGAGAAATTTCCTGATCAATCAGCATCCCAGAACCCCCTTCTTCTATTATCTTCCAAAGATACATAAAACACTCAGTAAACCACCGGGCCGACCTATTATATCAGGCATCGATTCGACCACAAGTAATTTATCGGTTTTTGTTGATCATCACCTCCAGCCACACGTACGATCACTTCCATCTTACCTTAAAGACTCTCAGCATCTTATACAGTTAATAAAAGATATCACCTGGCAAGACAATTACCATTGGCTCACTTGTGACGTGACGTCATTATATACGAACATCCCCCATGACTTTGGACTGACAGCTATTGACCATTTCCTAAGCAACAACCCACATATGCCCACAGCCCAGAGAAGCTTTATTACACAATGTGCCGAGTTCATCTTAACGCACAATACCTTTAGTTTTCAAGATAGGTATTACCACCAGCTGACCGGGACGGCCATGGGCAGCTCGTTCGCGCCCTCCTTCGCGAACTTGTCCATGGGACTCCTGGAACGTCTAAAATTTCATCCACAACATCCTTTTCAAAATAATATTATATTCTACAAAAGATATATTGACGATTTAATCTTCATATGGCACGGCGACCATAACAGTATCACACATTTTGTCCACTATTTAAATAACAATGTAGCCGGCCTTCAATTCACAGCCCAACACCATAGTACCACCATAGAATTCCTTGACCTATCTTTACATGTTGATGGAGATAAAATTAAAACCAAAACTTTTTTTAAAAAGGTTGATGCTAACAACTATATCCATTTCAAAAGCCACCATCACAAACCTTGGACCACTAATACTCCCTACTGTCAATATAAACGCATCTTCCGAAACTGTACTGATCAGAAGGACTTTCACTTACAGTCTGCAATTTTGACAAATAAATTTAGTGAACGCAAGTATCCCAACAAATTACTGAGAGATGCCAGACGTAGAGCTACCCAAACAGACCCTGTCAAATCCGCAACAGTTACAACCCAGGTATTATCCTTTCCACGTTTTATCACGAGATACAGTGCCCAACATAATACTATCAGATCAATATTACAAAACAGGTGGGACCTTCTGCTTCAAGACCCCTATTTAAAGTCAGCAATCCCAGATAGACCATCTCTCACGTATAGGAGGGCCCCAAATCTACGTAATTTACTTGCACCAAGTAGACTCAAGAGCAGACAGTCCAAAGGCATTACTACACCTGGATCTTATCCATGCAATAAGCCCCGCTGTACAGCTTGTCAGTTTGTAATTGATACCAACACTTTCCATTCAGCTGCCACATCAAGTATCTTCCCGATAAAACAATATATCGATTGTGACTCCCGGTTCATTATTTACCTCATTTCCTGTCCTTGCGGCCTCCAATATGTGGGTCGCACGACCCAGGAGGCCCGCAGCAGGGTCGGCCAACACAAGAGGAACATCATCAACTGTTTAGCACTCCACAGCGTCTCCAGACACTTTGGCACGCATCACGATAGAGATCCCCAACTATTTCGGATCACTTTCATAGAGGCAATTTCCCCACACATCCCAAATACCTTTGAAGCCTTGCGCCAGAAGGAGATATACTGGATTAATATTCTTAAAAGTCTGATCCCTAACGGTCTCAATGAGGTCTTGGAAAAAGCATTTTAGACAAAAATGAAGAAGGTATGCTTTATACCCAAAACGATAGTGAATCTATGGTGCCAATGACTGCACCACGATTGATAATGATAGAAGGTTTTATCATACTGGTCCTCTCTTTTATCTATTCCTATCCATTAAAATGTATGATGTTGCTTTGTTTTTTAAAAAAAACTGTGGACACATATATTTTTTTATATATTTTTTTATTTTTATATTTCTTATTTATTTGTCACTTTATGTCATGAAATTGTGTACCTTAATGTGTGGTTGTTTTTTTATTAAGTAATGTAGGTTTATTTATTTCATTAATTTTTTATCTATTTTATGATCTTTGAAAAATAGGCTAGAAATATCCCCTTGGTTTAGTTCTCCCAGATCCTAGAACACAATTTATTGCACTTAACCCCTCCTTAGCCCCCTAGATTGGATTTCCCACTATTCCCATTATCGTGCATGCTGGCGCCGTTTGTGTCCAGGTGCACCAAGGGGCGTGGGCGCTTTGGTGGCATTTGGAGACCTGTAGCGCCGGCATAACGTACTTAGACGCGTCACAGGGGATGCTGAGACCATACGGAAAGCCGCCTACAGGCGGAACACTTGTTGCCATCACATTACCATTTCCAAAATGGCGCCGTTACACTCCGGCGCATGCGCACTATACGTCACTTCCGCACAGTACAGCGGAAGTGACGCAGTACATTGCAGAGACGGCGTTCTCCGCACTTCTAAACTATTTGTAGGACTCAGCACACCGCGCTCCTCACTGAGGCGCTAAGCCGTTTTCAGACCCCCAATTGGTAAGTCCCCCCTTCACTCTGCCTGCAATTTACTTGCCTTGTGTTTATATTATTTATGCATTGAACACTGCAGGGCTTCATGCACCCTGATACTGTTTTACCATGGATTAAGCCACTTTATACCCAGTCAGCTCTCACTATGAAAATACACCACTATTAAAAGCCAGCATAGATCGCTGGACACTGGGTGATGACAGTCATCACAATTAAGCTTGTCATACAAGATATATAATGTATACACTCCTTCAGTTGATTTACCCCTGGAACATCGACATATGTTGAGACTTAAACGAGTCCTAGTAATTAAGTTGTGTAAAATGTTATATACTGAATGTATGTGTCTGCACTGTGGTCTGCACTTTAATTGTGAAGCGCTGTTTTTTGTTTTAGATTATTACAAGCTTTTGGGGTCCCCCTTTGTTTATGAATGTTATTGTTCTGTATCTTTTATAGCTTGTACTCCTGTCCGATTGCCTGAGGAAGCGGGATAATCCCGTGAAACGCGTAGCACCCGGGAGTACCATTAAATTGCTGAATTTTTGACCAAACTTTGTGGTTTTTATTGGTTTTGGTCTGTTGGAAGGGTGGTGAGTACGTCTCCCCCCATTTTAATTCTTACAATTGTTTTTACTCTTTTTGGCGCCTCTGGTATTTATCCTTAACACATTGCGATCCACCTATGGTGGCAAGGATTCTTCCTAAATTCCTTTCTACAGAGAGCGACATCTTATACCTGAGTGGGGTCAGGTTCTAATTCTCCCCACCGGCATATGGAGTGGTTGCCTAGGGGCAACCCACGTTTGTGAGTATAAACTCGTTTTATTTCATATTGTCCTTTTTCTTTGACATACTGCACCATTTGGGCTCTCGGTCTTTTGTTTTTGTTTCCGAAATAGTATAGGTGGTGTATTGCAGATTGGCAAGCTGTGGCCATTATGACGCATGCAATACACCACTGTGATGGTAGCCTTACCCATTTACGTGATGAACATTAAAACCAACAATATTCCTCTACCAAAAAAGAAAACAAAGAAACAAATGCTAAGTACAAGTTTGCATGTCTTAATTGTTAGTTATATCGAAGTATTTAGCTTCACAAGAGCAGGGACTTACCCGTTTATTGCACCATGGGCGAATATGCAAATCAACAGGTCTTCTTCAAAAATCCTGTTCATATTCACTTAAGAGTGTACTGACTTGTGTTCCCAGCGGCTTAGACATTAATGGCTCTGTGTTGAGTGTTTTGATGGGACAGTAATCGGTGATTGATCGTTTCCGGTTTGGCCTTTAATGGGCACAACTGATTGTATAAGATCGATTACTGCAGTGATCAAAAATGAATTGTACCATTAATGGGCACCTTCATACAAGCTGTACACTGACTTCTTATATTGTATCTAAGTGTCATATCTTCAGTGTTGTCCCATGAAAAGATATAGTAAAATTTTTACAAACATGTGAGAGGTGTAGTGTGATACCTTTGTGCATTGTCCACTCCTCTCCTCATTCCCCACGGTCTCTGTAATCACAAAAACCTGGCATTTAGCTATAGTCTATAGTCAAATTTTAGGACAGAAAGAGGCAGGCTTTCTGTGATGTTCCTTCTTATCACCCACCCCATCCCTCCTCTTTCCCACCCTATTTATTCCTAGAGAATTCTGGGAGGTTGATAGGAGTGAACATTGTGGCAAGCCTGCCTCTTCCTGTCTGAAGATTTGACTTTAGCCCAAAATCAGGTTGTCCAAGGAGTGATTCTGGAGGCTGGGGTGGGGGGCGTTAATTATCCTTGCTATGTGTTTCTCTCATTGAAAGATACAGAAAAGCACACGGAAGAGAGCTGAAAGTAGAAATAGAGTCAAATCTAAGAAAAGCGTTAGAAGCAACTAGAGAGAGGTGCCTGAATATACTTTTTTTTCTTCTGCAGAGTCTCACATCTTGAGAATTAAAGGAGTTATCAGGGTAAATTAACCAAAATAAGTGCTACTTACCCAGGGCTTCCTCCAGCCCCATGCTCCCAGCATGTCCCCCGCCGCAGCTCTGCAGTCAGCCATTCGCCGCAGCTTCCTCCCGGTCCCCGGCGATGACATCCTGTACTGCGCCTGCGCGAGCGGCGCTGTTAATCACTGCTATGTGGACCGGAGCGGACTCCGCAGGTGCAGAACTACTGCGCCTGCGCAGTATGCTCCGGTCCACATGGCATTGATTGACAGCGCCACTCGCGCAGGCGCAGTACAGGCCGACCTAGAGGTTGGCCTGACGTCATCGCCGAGGACCAGGAGAGAGCTCCAGCGAACGGCTGACGGCAGAGCTGCGGCGAAGGACATGCTGGGAGCTTGGGGCTGGAGGAAGCCCTGGGTAAGTAGCACTAATTTGGTTAATTTACCCTGATAACTCCTTTAAGTTGCAAATTGCAGCCTTCACCTCCAAATCCCTGCTTCTGTGCACTCCTTCCTTCTTCCCTCAAAGTTAGGCACTCTGTCTCTCCTCCTGTAGGGCTGGTTCAGACTACACTGCAAGAGCTTTATCTAAGCTCTCGTGATTTGAAAAGCTCTTGCTAATGTAATGCTATGTGTGTGTTCTTACTTGAGCAATGTGATTTTATACAAATCCTCCATAGCATTGCATTTGCAAGAGTTTCTCAAATCACTAGCGCATAAAAAGCTCTTGCAGTCCGAACCAGCCCTACATATTGCACACTCCATCCTTCCTCCCTCTATGCTGTGCACTTCATCCTTCTTCCATCAGTGCTGTAGATGTATTTCTTCTTCCCTCAATGCCATGATCCGCTTTATGCAGCTGGAGCAGAAAGCATATATAGAAAAATCTGGGATATTGTTTGTGTGCTTTAACTATTTGACAAAACATTATTGCAGGGTGCAGTGATGGTCAGCATTCCAGTTTAGGAGCTCAAAGTCAGTATTTTCATGTGTGCTTGTTTCTGCAGTTCTGTGTTCTTTGGGGTTAAGTTTATTTTATGAAAAGCAACAAATGTCATCTGAGAAAATCGTTGGCAGTATATGATCCGTCTGTGCTCATATGAACACATCTGTTTTCCTGATTTGCCCCCAACCCCGCCTTTTCACAAAATAATTCTATTGCTAAATAGATTTCACAATAATGCAATTGATTTAATTTATAGCCATAGGACATACTTTTTTTTTGCTTTTTTTATAACATTGTTGAGAAACCGGCAAGAATAGCAATGCTCTAAGGACAAAATTTAACACCAAGGAGTGATCAAGCAATATAGACTCACTGCAGTTCATTATACCACTATTGTTTTTCATCTTGTTCTATCGGTCATAGTGCAACCTTACATGAAAGCGTAAAGTGTACCGATGGAGGGCAGATGGGACACAGAGGCATGTTCCTTGCTCCACGCCAGCCTCTGGGTCCTCTCTGCCACCCCTGCTCCATGCTGTGAATCCTCCAAATCTACCAACAAGCAGTTTGTCAGTAGACTAACGGGAAGGGGCATCCCTTTCAGGACAGGCACTCCTGCAAAACACCCCCTCTGGTGTTAGGAACGCCCCTTCCCCAGCTCTCAGTGGCCCAGCTCTGCCCCTCCCCTGTCTCTTTCATGCCCCTCTGCTCTATGATGAGATGAACATTTTAGCAAATCAAAACTCAGCCTTTGCATGACGCAGGAATGGCAGTGGCGATAATGGACACTACCTGATTCTGTCTGGTAGTGTGTTTAATTTAATGAAAATTTGCCAGCTCGAGCTCAAACACCAGTGATTGAGATTTTAGTTAAGTGATTAGGATTTTACAAAATCACACTCAAAATCGCTCCACAAAGCAATTGAGCTTTGGAAAAAAATCAAATCACGGAAGTGGAAAATACCTACCGCGATTCGATTCCTATGGTAAAGTAGCAACCCTAGCGATTTAAAAATCACTAGTGTTTTGTGATTTTGCGATTTGCAATTCTTTTTGCCAAATTGGGGGGTGCCTTGCAGAGGGGAGGAAACAAAGACTTGACCCTCTTCCTCTATTTAATATTTAATATTATAGGGACCTCTGTAAGTCTGTCCTCTTCCCAGGTGGAATGGGTCTAGGGATAAAACATACACATTTACACCGGATCAGTTAATTTTGGCGCGTGTCTCTGAGAGCCGAGCACTGAAGCTGGGCGCCCCAAAGCAGCAATGTTATGCTGCGTGGGGCACGTAGTAGTAATTCGGGGCTCCGGTGGCTGCCAGACCCCGAATTACATCTCCCTTCGAGTTGCAACAACTCGGAGAGGGAATAGTATATAACGCTGCCTCAGAGTTTTGCGGCAGTGGTGAGAGCCTTCATTCGGCTCTCCCATCGCCGAAATGTGCGGCGCCGAGTTAATATGTACTCCATTTACACATAAGTTACAAAAATGTTTAGTGCTTTATTTTAAACTTTACTTTTGATTCATGATCCTAAGCCAGTAACCTCTTTGATCTTGATTGAAAACCCCCCAATACACATTGCCTCCCACCACACTTTTCAAATCAACTCCCATATTTAAGAGTATATTTTTGTTTGGGCAATAACATTATCTAGATGTCCACCAGGATCACCATCAGGGTCGGACTGGGACACTAAGGGCCCACCAGATAAGTTTCAGCCTGAGGCCCCCCCCCCCACAATGCCCTCCCCCACCTTTTGGGCTCACATACGCATGTACTCTAGAAATTCTGCGCAGGATAAAAGACTATTATACTATGGTAGGGAATAGATTGTGAGCTCTTCTGAGGACAGTCCATGATAGGGAGGTGGCTACATGCGGCACGCGCAGTGTGCGCTGCAGCAAAAAAAAAAGCAGGTGTGGCTATGCACTGAAACATGGGCATGGTCATGATGGGTCATGGGCAGACCCAAAAATACACAAAATAAGTAGTGGCATTATTCACAGAGAGTGGGTCTGACCAGATAAACTTTAGATAAAATAATCAAGTAGTTACATGTCTCATGATAATTCATCAAGTAGTCAAATGCCGCTAAATAAAAATATTAAGTAGTCACACACCTCCAGATAAAATTATTAAGTAGCCAAGTGCCTTACAATGTAAGTGCCTTACAATAAATATCCAGGTGCACCAAAATAAAATAATTTAGTAGCCAAATTGGCCCTGTATACATAAATGAAGTAGCCATGTTGCCCAGAAAACAGAATTAAGTAGCCATGTGTCCATATACATCAGTATTAGGTAGTCAGTGCTGGCTGGGGAGGGCTGGGTGCTACTGCCTGCAATGCTGGGTGACGTTATTGGAGAGTATGCAGGGCCTGAGGCAAGTGTCATATGAAGGGCCTAGAGCCTGAGTATAGCTGCCACCAGTATAGGTAGCCAACTATAGGTGTCCCCAGTATAGGTAGTTAGCTATAGGTGCTCCCAGTATAGGTAGCAAGTTATAGGTGTCTCCGTTCTAGGTAGTTAGCTATAGGCGTCCCCAGTATAGGTAGTTAGCTACAGGTGTCTCCAGTATAAGTAAAAAGTTATAGGTGTTCCCAGTATAGGTAGCAAGTTATAGGTGTCCCCAGTATAAGTAGTTAGCTATAGGTGACACCAGTATAGGTAGCAAGGTATAGGTGCCCCCAGTATAGGTAGCCAGGTTTATAGGTGTCCCAGTTTAGGTAGCCAGGTCTATAGTTGTCTCCAATTTAGTTAGCCAGGTCTACAGGTGTCCTCAGTATAGGTAGCCAGGTCTATAGGTGTCCCAAGATTAGGTAGCCAGGTCTATAGATATCCCCAGTTTAGTTAGCCAGGTCTATAGGTGTCCCCAGTTTAGTTAGCCAGGTCTATAGTTGTCCTCAGAATAGGTAGCCAGGTCTGCAGGTGTCCTCAGTATAGGTAGACAGGTCTATAGGTGTCCCAGTATAGGTAGACAGGTCTATAGGTGTCCCCAATTTAGTTATTCATGTCTACAGGTGTCCCCAGATTAGGTAGCCAGATCTAAAGGTGTCCCCAGTTTAGTTAGCCAGGTCTATAGGTGGCCCCAGTTTAGCCAGGTCTACAGGTGTCCATGTCTCCTGGAGGGGGGAGCAGCAGGCACAGAGTGACGGGGAGGGGGGGGGCAGTTTCCCCCCTCCTACCTCACCTGAGGCCAACCCTTCCACACTCCCCCCTCCAGACCAGAATATTGCAGCGGCTGGAGGGGGAACAGCACAGGAAGGAGGAGCAGCGGCTGGCATAAAGTGGTGGAGTGGGGGGCAGCCTCCCCCCATCACCTAGGGCACCCCTTCCACGCTCCCCCATCCAGAATGTATCGCAGGCGCAGCGGCAGCGAGCGGGGAAGAACTTACAGCATCTGAGCCTAATATAGCGCCGAAGACCATTAGCAGAGACAACGTAACACCTTGGTCAAACTTCAAAGAAATTGATGAAGAAGTCACATCAAGCATCCTCCTTCACGTCCGCCTAACTACCTGTGACCTGGATCCTGGCCCAACACAGTTCATGTTGAACTGCCCCGACCTGTTCGTACCGGTATTCCTCAAAATTGTTAACTGTTCCTTACAATCAGGGATATTTCCTGCTTTACTGAAGGAAGCAATCATCAGGCCTCTCCTCAAAAAACCCTCCCTGGACCCAGATGCAATGACCAGCTACAGACCTATCTCTAACCTCCCCTTTCTGGGCAAGCTAATTGAAAAAGCTGTATACCTCCAGCTAGAAGCCAGAATCCTACAAAATAACAGTTATGACCCATTCCAGTCTGGCTTCAGGAAACACCACAGCACTGAAACTGCCCTCATCCAAATATGCAACCACCTGCTCATGGCAAGAGACAGAGGAGAGTGCTCGATCCTCATACTGCTAGACCTTTCTGCAGCCTTTGACACAGTTGACCATGACATCTTGATAAACAGGCTACAGGAATACTGCGGCATTGATGGCATAGTACTTCAGTGGTTCCAATCCTTCTTGAGTGGCAGAACCCACAAAGTGTCTATGGGGCCCTTCCTGTCCACCCCTGTAACACTTAAGTATGGGGTGCCCCAGGGCTCAATCCTCTCTCCCCTGCTTTTCACGATTTACATGCTACCGTTGGGAAAACTAATCCAAAAACATGGCCTGACATACCACTGCTACGCAGACGACACCCAACTATATCTTTCCTTCAAGCCTGGTGTGACAGACCCAACTCTAACTATAAACGCCTGCTTACGTGAACTACAGCAATGGATGAATGACAACTGGCTGAAACTAAATGCAGACAAAACTGAAGTCCTTCTGATTGGAGGGCAGAGCATGATAACAAAACAACTTAACTTGCAGTCTTCACCACTGGGAATAGGAGGCACGGATCTACGCAGCTCTGATCATGTGCGTAACCTGGGAGTTCTAATTGATGGGGATTTAAACTTCAGAACTCAAATCTCTGCGGTGGTGAAATCATCCTATTTTCACCTGAAGAACATTGCAAAAATCAAGCACCTCATACCCCCAGAAGATCTGCCAACCTTAGTCCACGCCTTCATCACATCCCGACTGGACTACTGCAATGCTCTCTACACTGGCCTTCCAAAAAAAGACCTGTACCGCCTACAGCTGATACAGAATACTGCTGCCAGACTGCTAACCAACCAACCCCGTCACTGCCACATAATGCCAGTCCTGCATTCCCTTCACTGGCTACCTATAGAATGGAGGGTCCTATTCAAGATCGGCCCACTGACATTTAAATCCCTGAATAATCTAGGCCCTGGATACTTGAAAGATATGTTACAGCTGCGTAGCAATCCCCGCATTCTCAGATCCACAGGTTCTAATAATCTAGTCATACCCAGAGTCCACTTGGAAACTTTTGGTCCCAGAGCCTTCTGTCATGCTGCCCCTATGTTTTGGAACTCCTTACCTCAACAGATCAGGACAGCCCCATCCCTGGATGTGTTTAAATCCAGACTGAAAACCCACCTGTTCAGTCTGGCATTTGCAGAAATATAACTTTTGTTGTGTGAATACTTCATCCTACTTACTACTGAATCTGAGAGAGCCTAAGCGCTTTGAGTCCTATGGGAGAAAAGCGCTATAGAAATGTTATTGTATTATTGTATTGTATTGTACCTCTTCCTGGTTCCAGCTCTGCGTGCCGCTGCTCTGGTCTGGTCTTCTCTGTTGTCCAATCACGCTCTCACAGGAAGCAGAATGAGAGTGTGATTGGACAACAGTCAGAGAAGACCAGACCAGAGCAGCGGCAAGCAGAGCTTGAACCAGGAAGTAGTAGGTTGTTCTCCGCTCACTGCACTAGGTAAGAGCTCAAGCAGAAAGTTTTAGCACCAAATTACCCATATGCCTATTCTCCCTAGGAGTAGAGACAGAAGTCTGAGATCCCATTGATATTAAAGGATGCTTCCACATTCCACCATAAATCACCCTCCACTGGTGAACACCTCCACATGCATGGGAGTTATTACCCCAAGCTACTCCCAGGCAACCAAGTTAGTGATGAGCCCTTTTCCATAAGGGTACTCTGTGAATGGGGTCTATTTTCCTTTGCAGGGTACCCCATAATCTTAACAGTGTAATTTAGCAGTGCTCGGGGGCAAAACCCCACAATCCTGGGCTCCATATTCTCTAAGGAATGCCAGACAGGTTTTTGAAATGTGCACTGTCAAAAGTTGTAATGTTCCACCAAAAAAGAAAAAATCTATTGTAGATTTAAGTAAATAGAAATGTTCCAAAAGCTCCACAATAGCCCTAACCCCTCCACTCCCATCTTGCATTGTTGAAAAATAAAATTTTCCCACTAAATCTTTAATTTTGACTTGTTTCTTATGCTACAAGGTCTCATTATAATTTTTTTGTGACACGTCCCTACTAGTAATCATGAATATACATTACAAATTTAGCGATGCCAGCAGGATCTTGAGAGACTTTCAATTAATTGGAAAAGCCAACACCACAGAATCTAATCCAAAACACAATGAAATAAAAAAACCCAAACAAAAAACTTTGGCTTGGTAAAAACCTCCACCATTTATTAAAAGAAATTGACCTATCAACCCTCATGACTGAGTAACTGTGAGATTGCATAGGCTTATGGCCACACACTATACAATGTTTAAAATATCTTTTCAATTCAAGAACTGCAATCAATTTTTCTGACTGATTGTAACATCTCAATAATCTGACCAATGTACCACACACATGTTCAGTTTTTCCCCAATTTTGAAATAAATGATTGAAAACCCAGAAAAAAATTGGTTGGGTCTATACATCAAGTAATTGACAATCTACCTCACACCATACAATTTTGATAAAAATTGAGTAGAAAAATCCAACACTCCCAATCTTTTATCGAACAAAAAGGGAAATTTGATCAGATTTCTCGAATAAATGAAATAAAGCTTTTGATTTTTCGGGACAACCAATCGTAATTATCGTACTGGTGTAAAATTGGATCTTTTAATTGTATGTTGTGTGGCCACCTTTAGACTACAAGGGACAGGGTGGAATGGGTTTGAATAATAGACATGGGCCTCGATTCATCATTGTCTTTGCGATAACTTTTTCCAGTTCATTAAATTACCGAGTTTATCAATTTCTAGTTGTATTCATCAAGGCCTTTGCGCATTCGGTGTGACTTCGATAAAATATTGATAACAATGTGTTAACCATTCGATAACGTGCCGATATTTCCATTTTCCAGCGGTAATTTAACACAAGGCCATAAGATTCCTGTGGAATTGTGGGTAAAAAGGCAGTCCTTTGAACACCACGTAGCAACATTCCGAATAGGGCTTAACACCTGGACAAGGATTCTGGAAGTGGCTTGGGACAATCCCACAATTTCGCCAGCTACGGCTTGATGGGAGCCTTTCCTGCAAGAATGTAGTGCAGCTATCAATTTAGTTAACCCTGGCACTGCCTGTGTTCTCTTACAAGATGATTGAAGAGAAATGGCGATGTCCTGGTAAAGCAAATAAATCCATTCTCTTGCAAATTGATATGTTTCTAGACCTTATTCTTGCCCTTCTGCGCCTTCAAATCACTCTCAGCTGATACATAACCAATTCAAATGGCTCCATCTTTTCTGTCAGCAATGATCTGACAGGAACAACGACAGAGCAGTGAAGGAGATAACTAATCCTAAATTTAACGCTAAACCACGCCCACTTTAATTTTCATGAATTGCACTTTCTTCCATTTTATCGCATCATTACCGAATGGTTACCGAATGCTCGCTAACAGCTGTAGATAACTTTGATGAATCCTGAAATCAACTTATAGAGTTTGGTATTTTATTGAGCTGTCGGTAATTGATTTGTTAAGTCTTGATGAATCGAGGCCATGCTCTCATTCAGAAGCTAAATGCTGCATCTTGAAAGTTGTTAAATTACTGTAAAATGAACTACTGTTTCAAGTTAAAGTAAAAAAAAATGTTCATGCAAAGAATTAAACATTGTTTTGCTTGCATTGGAACAGCTCCGGAGAAAATGACCACTTACTGCCTATCATTTAGGAAAAAAGTAAAAACTAAATTTTTGGAACCAGAAAATCTAAGTTTGTTCTTTAGCTCCCCCTGCTGGTAAGAGGGGACTTATCCGTTAGCCGGGCGCAATCCGGCAGGTGGCGCTGTTGTAGCTAATTTCATTCATACTTAGTTCACGTAGTACTGTGTGAATGGAACCGCTGCAGGTGGCGCTAATTACATTTATACGGAACGTAACAATACAGTGTTAATGGCAACTAATACATTGAATTTGAAGTGGCCGGAAACTGTCACTTAATGGAATTAAAATGAAGGCTGCGGCAATGTAACAGATGAAGCCGCCGCCTTTGTCTGTTGTTCTTATCCCCCTTTGCCCTCTCGCTTCTATACACTGCCAGGTGGAGTCGTTCGTCGCAAGCAAACAAGCAGGATTCACTGCTGCGACGAACGACTCTGGGGGGACACGCATGTCCCCGCAGGCTGCCAGCATTGTATAGAAGCGAGAGGGAAAAGGGGAGAAGAAGAACAACAGACGAAGGCGGCGGCTTCATCTGTTACATTGCTGCCGCCTTCATTTTAATTCCATTAAGTGACAGTTTCCGGCAACTTCAAATACAATGTATTAGTTGCCATTAACACTGTATTGTTATGTTCCATATTAATGTAATCAGCGCCACCTGCGGCGGTTCCATTCACACAGTACTTTGTGAACTAAGTATGAGTGAAATTAGCTACAACAGCGCCACCTGCCGGATGCGCCCGGCTCACGGATAAGTACTGTTAAAAGTATTGAAATGTAAAGGGAATAATTTCCTGGCTGAAAATGCCAATTCATGTGATAATCTATAAAAGGCATTTCCACATTAATTTACACATAAATAATTTTCTAAGCGAATAAAGAGGATTATTAATTTATTTTATAACTTATTTTCAGCTGGATTAAGGAGTCAGAGACACAAGCTATTCCAGTAAATGCCAAGGACAATAATCCATGGATGCCAGCCACCTGTTTTAGACACTATCGTGTTGATTCACAAAACTAATAGAATGCATAATGTTGTCTTTATTAGTTATTTTTTCACTTTATCTATAATGTAATATTGTAGAGCTCTGTAAGAAAATGGATGCCACCTATGTGTTTTTTGGTCCCCAGCAGAGAAGGCGTTTATGCAAAAGAGGCGCAACACAAAATAGTGATAACAGAATACTGGTAATTTTACCGATATTCTACTATCACCCTCTGTACCTTAATTCTCACTTGAACACACCCTTATCTATACCTAACCCTTACTAACCCCCACCTACTCCTAACACCACCCCTCACTCACCGCTATTTCGCTATAGTGTAGCCAAACTCTTGTAAACTACTTCTGTCAGCATGCCCACCAGTCCTGCAGAGTTCTGATGCTTGGTAGCGGAACTGTGCAATTGCTAATTGTTGCAGGCACCTCCCACACTAAAATTTTTGTCTGTAGCCAGTATTTCTGTTTTAACATGGGTGCCTATGGTGATGCCCAAATTCCCCAGGTGCTAATCTCACCGAAATTGTCTGTTTTGCCTGAGAAGGGCCTCTCAATTATTGTGAGGTCTGCTCCAAGAGCTGCAACAAGGAGCCAAGGATTCCAGGCAGCTGTTATGCTGAATATGTTAGATTATAAGAGATATATAGCAATGGTCCCAACAATCAGAATACCAGCTCAAGGGAATGGTATACTTATATCAAAATATGCAGTTGTCAACATTTGCAACAGGCCTCCCTTGACAGGCTTCACATATTAAGCCTGTTCCAAGAGCTGGAACATAAGGCCTAGGATGTAGACAACAATTATGGTGGAAATGTCTTGGCACTAGGCTGCACTGGCTGTAACACTGTAAGAAAATAAGTATAGCACATTTGAGTTTGAGCTTATTTTATTCACATCAAAGCATACTTTTAAATCTTCACAGGTAATTAAGTGCAAGGCTGCAATATGCTGGGGACCCAAGCAACCTCTCAGCATCGAGGAGATTGAAGTTGCTCCACCAAAACGCCATGAAGTCCGTGTCAAGGTAAAATGAGCTTCTTCTCTATGTTAAACAATGTTGGAAGCAAATGTACATTGACTGCAGCACATCCAGATGGTTCACAAACTCCACAGCTAGGAATGCTCATTCGGATTCTGCGGAATTGAAATTTCCACATTTTTTATTAGAGATGTGCTTACTGCAACGGCAATCAGAAATTGGCGTTTAAAATAGGATTTCCACGGAAATGCCGCTTTATCGGAAAATCGGATTACCGTGGTCATTTCAGACCAATTACAAGACTCAGATACTACCGAGTATTATAGAGTCTTGTGATTGGCCTAAAATTTCTGTGGAATTCTGATTACTGCTGTAAAATTCTGTATTGTCTGATTGGTCCAATACTCAGAAGTATTATACTTAACTGACTTTATTTACAAAATGACAAAAATAGAGGTAAATAAATCGGTAATCAGAAATCCACAGAATCGGTAATTACCATTTTTGGTAATCAGCATGTCCAACACTATCCCTTTCCACAGCTGTTCAAAAGTGGTCCTGGCAAGTACCTTGTAAAATAGTACTGGAATATATTACCTGTCAAATAAACTTTAGATTGTAAGTAGTGTTGGGCGAACAGTGTTCGCCACTGTTCGGGTTCTGCAGAACATCACCCTGTTCGGGTGATGTTCGAGTTCGGCCGAACACCTGATGGTGTTCAGCCTTTTAAGTTCGGGTTCGCCCCGAACTACTAATTGGCCGCCGAACAGGGCCGAACAGGGCCCCTGTTCGGCCGAATACTGCCCCCCTATGGGGTCGCAGGCATAAGGGGGGAGCATGCCCCAATCACGGGGGGGGGGGTCGAAAATTCCCCCCACCCCCTCCGCTAGCGCTCCCCCCTCTGCCCGCTTCCCCATACAAAAGTTTCAGGAAGTACCGGTCCGGTGGTAGTGGGTGGCTGGCAGTGGGCGGCACTGTGAAATGAGTGACTGAGGAGGAGGAGTCCGGAGAGTGACGCGTTGAGGGAGGCCGGGCAGCGGGCGGTTCAGCAGTAGTGCCATACTACTGCTGAACCGCCCGCTGCCCGGCCTCCCTCAACGCGTCACTCTCCGGACTCCTCCTCCTCAGTCACTCACTTCACAGTGCCGCCCACTGCCAGCCACCCACTACCACCGGACCGGTACTTCCTGAAACTTTTGTATGGGGAAGCGGGCAGAGGGGGGAGCGCTAGCGGAGGGGGTGGGGGGAATTTCCGCCCCCCCCTCGCGATCGGGGCATGCTCCCCCCTTATGCCTGCGACCCCATAGGGCCCCCAAAAGCGGGATGTTCGGGGAGTTCGGGGTTCGGCCCGAACATGTCGAACATTGCGGCCATGTTCGGCGAACTTTCCCGAACCCGAACATCCAGGTGTTCGCCCAACACTAATTGTAAGCTCACAAGGGCAGGGCTCTCACCCTTTTGTGTCATGGAATGTCAATTTAATTGCTTGCACTCTGTTTGACCTTTATGCATTTTAGTCATCATGTTAAATTTGCTATTGTAATCAGCAGTTCTGTATTTTGTATCAGTGTTCATATTTGATGTATATCATTGTCTGTATCCCTTGTTTGTTTTCTTACATTGTACAGCGCCACGGAATATGTTGGCGCTTTATAAATAAATAATAATAATAATAATAAACTATGTCCACCCCTTCCATAAGCTTATGGTCACTCAATGCAGCATTAAAACAAAATAAACTACTATATATAGTGTATATATATATATATATATATATATATATATATATGTGTGAAGAAACGCGGAAAAGCCGCCGCATGGATGCAGGATGAGGCGGCTGTCGGACGCGGCGGTTTGTACGCATAGGCCTGCTTCTCTCAGTGGGGCGTGATGCGGAGGAAACGCCGCACGCTCGGACAGCGTGGCGGCGGATTCCGCATCCCATACAACATTACAACACATGACTGGTGTGGCTGGGACTGATAGTCCACACTGGTTTAGGAGGACGCGTGCGCGCACAGAGAGGCAGGGCCTTTATGGCAGTCAGAAGAGGGTCAGCTGACCAGGCCGGTCAGCTGAAAATTGCAGCAACTTTCATTGGTCCAGCACTTAAGGGAGGTGCTGGAGAACACTGGTGTATATATACTGGGTGCTGGTCATTCTCTGGTTGCCTGTCGTTGCGATCACTACGTGGTAGCACTCAGGCCTTGTCTGTATCTGTGTTCTAGCATAGTTCCAAAGGTGTTGACGATCACGGACCTCACACCTTAGCGTTAGGAATATTGAACTGTATTATTTGTTATGACCTTCTGCCTGCCTGACTATTCTCCTGTAATCTGATTCTGTACCTTGCTATCTCTGATATCCTGTTGCCAAACTCTGCTCGTTCCTGGACTCTGTATTTGCCTCCTGATTCTGTACCTTGCTATTCTGATACTCCGTTGCCAAACCCTGCCTGTTCATTGGATTCCATATCTGTCTCCTGAATCTATACCTTATCTGTCTGTGTGTTAACGACCTGGCTTGCCCGACCTCGAGAACTGGCCTTACTGTTAGAGGCAGTTCCCAGACCTGTTAGTGACACCCTCTCACTGGTGTCACTCACGCTCTGTCCTTCCTACTCTCAGCCTAGCTCCTCCCCCGGGAGAGTCTAGGCCTTCGGAAGGAACTACTTCTGTGCTATACTCAAAATATTATTGTTGCACTTAAACACTCACTTGCTATCTCAGGTATCCAGAGGTTAGTAGATACATCTGATTATCGGTGATACTGCAGATCATCAATAATCGGGTATATTCTGTATTCTCGGTGATACTGCAGTTCACCGGTAATCAGACCCTCTCTGTGTTACACCGATCGTTACAATATAATATATATATATATATATATATATATATATATATATATATATATATATATATATATATATATATATATATATATATATATATATATAGTGGGTGTTACAGTTATATTAATGACACATCCGAGGAATTTACAAAAAAAATACTCCTACAGTTGGAGTGTTTGAATTTGGAAAGGCAAAAATCTAAAACTGTGGGAAATGTTTTATAACTTGGCAAACCTTTAGAGAAAAAACATACAACAGAGATCAGATTATCCGTTTTATGAGTTTCTTTAAGAACACTACATGGTACCTGAAAGGCAAAATTGGGGGATATTTGGGCAAATTAAAGATTTGATATTGAGGTGAATTAGCTAGGAGAGGTGGGCTGGGGAATGAGGGGAAGTGGTTCGACCAGGGATTCAGGGATGTACCTGAGGTGCAGTTTAGTTTTGGTTTTCGGGTTTTTTTTTTCTTTTTCTTTCTCTTTCTTTTTCTTTTCTTTTTTTGCTTTCAGACTTACTCATAACTTAACGTAAGAATATCATCTTCAATTCAAGGCAATACAATTTGAGATAACATAGAAATACAATGATGGAATCTAGAGGACAGAAAGGTGTTATGAAGCCGTGATTTAATTTAATGGGATAGACAGGACTATAAGCCTAGGGAATTGATAAACTAGTCATGGGCGGAGATTTCTAGTCATCCTTAAATTGTATAACTTATTGGGAACATATTACTAAGTCAGAAATCTCTACATCTCTCTGTCTATAATTACCGAATAACATCATTTTTGTAATTTGTGTTATGACTAGTTCTTATTTTGTTTGGAGCAGTATTTTTGAATATGTAAAAATTTCATATGGCATGTTTGTTTCATGATTTTTCTGAACAGTTTGTATACTATTGATATGCTATGTCATTAATAAAGATAATAAAAAAAAAAAGATCTACTTACCCAGTGCTTCCTCCGGCCCTGGCATCCGATATGTCCCTCACTGCAGCTCCGGTGTCCTGGGATCCCCTTTGTTAGAGATGCCAACCTCGCCAGGTCAGCATCTTCTGCTCCTCTGCAAGCTCGCAGTCACACTCACGTGGCCTGGAGCATCCTGCGCAGATGCAGAACTACTGTGCCTGTGCAGAACGCACCAGGGCACATGAGCACAATTGTGAGCGGCGTGGACACATGCTCACACATGCGCAGAAGATGCAGACCTGGTGAGGTTGGTATCTCCAAAGGAGGGATCCTGGGACCCCGGAGCTGCATCAAGGGACATATCGGCTTCCAGGGGCTGAATGAAGCCCCAGGTAAGTAGATTTTTTTTTTATTTCCTTGGACCTGTCAAATCACAGAGAACCATGCATTTTATGCTTTTCAACATGTTTGAAATCATGAGCCGTACAGTTGTTTTTATCCCGCCGCCATTGGGGCATTTGTTTGCTTGTTTCACAGCTTGTAAGCTAAGTACTCACGGGGGGACAATTGTAGCTGTCGCTAGCACACGGGAGCGTGTGCGTGACAGTTCGGCGACAGCTCGTCGCCAAGTCCCTCTGCATCCACACGGCAGCAGAGGGATTAGCGATGCGGCGGAAGCTGTCGCCGAGGTTCCTCCCCCCCGCCGGAAGCTCCGTGTGCTGTGTGTGGGTAGCTGTCGCTAGCCCGCATACACATGCGGGACTAGCGACAGTTCCGGCGAGGTTGTGGCGACGGCTGTAGCCGGCGATTGAACATGTCAATCGCCTGGCGACAGCTCCGACGGGCGACGGTTCGGGGCACGCGCGTCATACACACGGGCGAACTGTCGCCGCAACATGCGCGTGCCACGCGGTTGCGGCGACGGCCGTCCCCCGTGAGTATGGACCTTTACAGTGTACTTGCTACTCACCTGCAGCAGAGCCGTTCAAGGCAGTTTTGGAGCCAGACTCATAAATTCTGGAACAGCTCCTGAGTCCCTTGGAGCCAAAACAGAGCTTGTGTTTAGAGTAGAGGAAGCTTAAGCTTTTGTCTCCATTCCAAAGTTGGTAAACATTGTGTACTGCCAAACCTAACCTGCTATGCTGCAGAGTTACAACTGATGCCCTTGTACTGCAAATGTGTTATGGAAAAGCAGCAGGAAAACTCCACCTTGCCCTGAGGACTTGACTCAAAATTAATACTTAGAAACTCTCTACTCCTCTGGACATTCTTTATAATACTTTACTTTATTGCAGATTGTGGCTACTGGGGTGTGTCGCTCAGATGAACATGTCATAAGTGGGGCTCTAAGTAACATGAAATTCCCAGTGATCTTAGGTCACGAAGCTGCCGGGATTGTGGAAAGTGTAGGAGAGGGAGTGACCGACCTCAAACCAGGTTACTAGTCTTCTAATAGTTTAATTCTTTTCTTTGCTAGCCATGACCTATTATTTTAATTTTTGCTTTACTGATATCTTTTTAAGGAAATATCTTCACAAAATTATGAAAATGAAAATGACTACATATATACATCCATACAAAATACAGATATTTTTGTGAAACAATGGAGCATGAAAAATTGCATTGTTGCAAAAATGTGTGTTACTAAAATTCCATGTATTTTCCTCAAAACATATTCTTGTAGCAAAAATAAAAAAATTTTTTGCAGTAAAAGTGATTTAGCAATTTCTGCAAGCTCATCCCCAAAATATTCATGAAAATAGTTAATAGCGGACACCAAGTAGAACTAATCAGGAAGGTATTCGCTTTCTCTAGGAAACATTACAATTATGTTACCTAAATACGTTTTATAATCCATAACAGCCATATAAAAAACCTCTTACTGAAGATGATCAAAAGAAATTATTTTTGGCTCACGATTTTGTGAAAATCCAATACTTTCATGAAAACTTTTTTTTGTGTGTGAAATGAACCTATACAAGCATCTTTGCATCACGAATCTGACATGTCTGATTCATGATTTGATTCAAGTCAATTCAAATTGAATCGAATCATGAATCGGACATGTCAGATTGAATCAAATCGAATCAATGAATAGAATCAAATTTAATCGAATCTGACAAAGAATCATATGGTGTAGATGGGACTGATTCTGGCTGATTCTCCCAGCAGCTTATGACTCTTTGTACAAATGACTCTCTGCTCTCTGTCTGGTTGCCTAGCAACAATGTAAACACATACTGAGGAGCTCAGCAGAGCTACTTTTTTAAATTTGTAAACATAGCATAAAACTAAAAGTCATTTTTAGGAGTAGGATGATACATACAATTGTTTATCTTATCAGTTTATTTTCACTTAAGTTTCACTGTTATGCTGTTTACTTTCCTGTTCTTGATTCAAATAGGAGATAAAGTCATCCCACTGTTTGTGCCCCAGTGTGGAGAGTGCAGATGTTGCAAGAACCCGGATAGTAACCTGTGCTACGAAAATGAGTATGTAAATACCACATCTATGCATAACACCTTAAGCCATACATAAGTAACCTCTGTGCAGCATAATTCCAGCTCCACTCTATAGAAAAGAGGAACTGATATTATCATCAGTGGAGAAGAGTTGAGAACATTGTTTTTTATTTATTTTTTTCAAGCACCAGTACACCATTTTCAGTGCAGGTTGCAGTAAAAACTAATTAAAGCCCTGACTGGGGTAATGGCCCTTTGAGAAATGCAATATGCGGATTCAGATAAGTGAATAGAGCTGTAGATTGTTAGCTTAAGGTGGTCA
Source organism: Hyperolius riggenbachi (assembly GCF_040937935.1). Lineage (NCBI taxonomy): Eukaryota > Metazoa > Chordata > Amphibia > Anura > Hyperoliidae > Hyperolius > Hyperolius riggenbachi. Next base: position 239,618,356 of record NC_090646.1, read on the forward strand.
TGGTTGGAACCCAACTCTTATGATGGAATGACCCACACACCAAGTATTAATTGCAAATAGTTCAAATTGTATTATAAACACTGCAAACTGACATAAAAGTTACAGCACAGTATGTGGGATATAAGTCACACAAGTATAAAGCTAATCCGAAAACCTTGCGCTCCTGTCCTGAAGATATCAGACTTTCCAACAGATCCCTTTGTTCCTTGGTCACTGTGCACTGAGCCACTGCACATATAATGGACAAGGATAAACTATTCTGGAAGAAAAAGGAGCGCTCTATCGTGCATTACCAAGGGATACGTTTAATCACAATTAAAAGTTATACTCACAAAATGTAAGTGATCAGTTTGCTTGTCAGCGGTACAGTCCACCGCTACCTTTCTTAGGCAGATAGGCAATAACGCGCTGTGGCCAGCAGCGCGTTCTCCGAACTTCGGGAAAACCGTCTCGCTGTGGGGGTGGGCGTGGCTGTGGGTTAGCGTGCGTATGATGTCATTACTCGTTTCGTCAGATGACGTTCATACGCACTGCACGCTAGCTTTGTACGCTCCTGCAGTCTTAGTCATGGCTACAGGAGCCGGGATAGACTTTTTAAAAAAAAACTTTATTGGAAACAAATACTTAGACGCACTACATGTTAAGTAGGTGCGCTGTGCACAGGATGCATGATGCATCCAGATATTATAGATGCAAACCAGGAAAACTTGATGCACTGGCACACAGCGCGCTATACAAAAATACAAGGAGGTCTAATGTTACAACCTGTTGTCAACTCTTCGCAATAATTATTAATACATGTTAGAAACCTTGCATCAATAAAAAACAAACAGATTTTGTCAAGTAATGAAAAACTTAAAGAGACCTCATAAATTCATCTATTCAAAGTTTTCCATGAATATATGTGAACTACGCATACTTCATATCAAATTCATTAATTAGTTATACAACTCAATCATAGAAATTGATGATAAAAATTAATATACCTTAATAGAATTAAAACGCAACAATCCTATATAGTAATAAATACACTAATTATAAGACCAATTGGAATTATATGGAAAGGTTATTATAAAAAAACTATTGGAAAACAATTTTCTAAAAAAAGTAGGAAAGGATGCATGAGAAAAACAGGGACTTCTTCTGTAATATTGTTATTAGCAAAAAAAGGAGGGCTCTCATAGTGACAGGAATAAAATGAGAAAAGCCTGTTAAAAATACAAGATGAAGGATAAAAAATGTGTGGTGGGTGGTGGTGATATTAATAAAAAGGCTCCCAGATAGGAACCTCTGCTCACAATTGTATCTCGGAAAGAGAAAAGGGCAGAAAATTATTATGCACTCATGGGGCGAGAAGTGAACTACACTTTATCAAAAATAAGGGGGTGGTGGGAAATCATATATGCGACCTACTATGGACCATTCTAACTTATTCAATACTCACCACCCTCATCTAATGTGGATTCCTGCTAAGGGGTATGGGGCGGCTGTGAAGAGAGAAGGAAATGCATTATTATATTATCACACTTAGCTATTTCATGCTAAAAATATCAATACAAAGTTATAAATATGTAGAGACCTCCAAGCCCTCATTCAGCCCATTTGGTTTTAGAGCATTTAACTTAAAAATCCAAAAAGTCTCTCTTTCACATAATTTCTTAAATCATTCCCCGCGATGAAGATTTTTGGGGATCATTTGAAGACCCATAATCTTAAGTGTTTCGACTGAACAGTTATGACATTCTTTGAAGTGCCGGGGGACAGTGTGTTTTTCAACCCCCTCCAAGATGTTACGCTTATGTTCCCCGAATCTCTGTCTAAGTTACATAGTTACATAGTTATTTTGGCTGAAAAAAGACATACGTCCATCGAGTTCAACCAGTACAAAGTACAACTCCAGCCCGTCCCCCACATACCCCTGTTGATCCAGAGGAAGGCAAAAAAAACCCACCAGGCATGGTCCAATTAGCCCCAAATGGGAAAAATTCCTTCCTGACTCCAGATGGCAATCAGATAAAATCCCTGGATCAACATCATTAGGCATAACCTAGTAATTGTAGCCATGGATGTCTTTCAACGCAAGGAAAGCATCTAAGCCCCTTTTAAATGCAGGTATAGAGTTTGCCATAACGACTTCCTGTGGCAATGCATTCCACATCTTAACCACTCTTACTGTAAAGAACCCTTTCCTAAATAAATGGCTAAAACGTTTTTCCTCCATGCGCAGCTCATCTCCTCTAGTCCTTTGAGAAGGCCTAGGGACAAAAAGCTCATCCGCCAAGCTATTATATTGCCCTCTAATGTATTTATACATGTTAATTAGATCTCCTCTAAGGCGTCTTTTCTCTAGACTAAATAAACCCAGTTTATCTAACCTTTCTTGGTAAGCGAGACCTTCCATCCCACGTATCAATTTTGTAGCTCGTCTCTGCACCTGCTCTAAAACTGCAATATCTTTTTTGTAATGTGGTGCCCAGAACTGAATTCCATATTCCAGATGTGGCCTTACTAGAGAGTTAAACAGGGGCAATATTATGCTAGCATCTCGAGTTTTTATTTCCCTTTTAATGCATCCCAAAATTTTGTTCGCTTTAGCTGCAGCGGCTTGGCATTGAGTACGATTATTTAACTTGTTGTCGATGAGTACTCCTAAGTCCTTCTCCAAGTTTGATGTTCCCAACTGTATCCCATTTATTTTGTATGGTGCTAGACCATTGGTACGACCAAAATGCATGACTTTACATTTGTCAACATTGAATTTCATCTGCCATGTATGTGCCCATATAGCCATCCTATCCAGATCCTGTTGCAATATGACACTATCTTCCTGAGAGTTGATGATTCTGCACAATTTTGTATCATCTGCAAAAATAGCAACATTGCTCACTACTGCATCTACTAGGTCATTAATAAATAAATTGAAGAGCACTGGACCCAGTACAGACCCCTGTGGGACCCCACTGCTAACAGTCTCCCATTTTGAGTACGATCCATTGACCACAACTCTTTGTTTTCTGTCCATTAGCCAGTTCCCTATCCATGCACACAAACTCTTCCCCAGTCCTTGCATCCTCAACTTTTGCACCAGACTTCTGTGGGGAACAGTGTAGAAGGCCTTTGCAAAGTCCAAGTATATCACATCTACAGCATTCCCAATATCCATATTAGCATTCACTACCTCATAAAAGCTGAGCATGTTAGTCAAACAGGACCTGTCTTTAGTAAACCCATGTTGATGCTGAGAAATAAGATTATTTTCTACTATGAAGTCATGTATAGTATCTCTTAGTAACCCCTCAAATAGTTTGCATACAACTGATGTTAAGCTTACAGGTCTATAATTTCCTGGATCAGATTTTTTGCCCTTCTTAAATAATGGGAAAACGTGGGCTGTACGCCAATCCACTGGGACTCTGCTAGTTGCAAGAGAGTCACAAAAGATAAGATAAAGGGGCTTAGCTATAACTGAACTTAATTCTCTTAGGACCCCAGGATGCATGCCATCCGGGCCAGGTGCCTTGTCTATTTTTAATTTATTTAGTCTTGCCTTTACTTCTTCCTGCGTTAAGTATTTAATATTACAGTTAGAAGATTGAGACTCTTCTGCCTCTGTAATTTGCAACAGTGCTGTTTCCTTTGTGAAGACAGAAGCAAAGAAAGCATTTAATAACTCTGCCTTACCTTGGTCGTCCACCATTGAGTTCCCACCCTCATCCTTTAGGATTCCTATACAGTCAACCTTTCTTTTTTTAGAGTTGATGTACTTGTAAAACTTTTTTGGGTTAGATTTGATATCCCTAGCGATTTGATTTTCAGCTTCGATCTTTGCCAGCCTAATTTCTTTTTTACAATTTTTATTGCACTCCTTATAATTGCTTAGTGCAGCCTCAGTCCCCTCCTGTTTTAGGACCTTATAGGCATTCTTTTTCCTCTTCATTTTATCCCTAACCTTTCTATTCATCCATAGAGGCCTTTTTTTATTCCTAGACATTTTGTTTCCATATGGGATATACATACTACAATATTGATTGAGAATACGTTTAAAAGCTTGCCATTTCCCTTCAGTGTCGTCCCCTTGTAGTACATTATCCCAGTTCACCAAACTTAGTGCCTGCCTAATTTGATTGAACTTTGCTTTTCTAAAATTCATAGTTTTAGTGGTCCCGCTGCCCCGTGGCCTATCAGTCACCAGATCAAACGTTATCATGTTGTGATCACTATTTCCCAAATGTTCTTGAACCTGCACATTTGATACATTATCTGGTCTATTAGAAATGATCAGATCCAGTAACGCATTCCCCCTAGTTGGTTCCATTACCATTTGGGTCAAGTAATTGTCCTGTAGTGCTGCCAGAAATCTGCTGCTTTTACCAGAATGGGTAGCCTCAATACCCCAGTCAATGTCTGGAAAGTTGAAGTCGCCCATAATTATGACCTCGTTTTTACTTGCAGCTTTTTCAATCTGCTGTAGTAATCGCAGTTCTGCCGCTTCATTAATAAGAGGTGGTCTGTAGCATACCCCAATAAGCAATTGGCAACTTTTATTTCCACCATGAATATTTACCCAAACGGACTCCACATCTTCGCAATCTTCCTCCATCTCATCGTTGAGGACAGCTGTAAAAGAATTCTTAACAAAGAGACAAACCCCTCCACCTTTTTTCCCTGTTCTATCCCTCCTAAACACATTGTATCCTTTTAAATTAGCTATCCAGTCATGGCTTTCATCCATCCATGTCTCGGTTATTCCCACAATGTCATAGCCTTTGTCATTCAGAATGAACTCTAGTTCGTCTATTTTATTTGCAAGGCTCCGAGCATTGGTTACCATGCACTTTATATTTTTACCAACACATTTACCAATTTTGTTTACACAAAATGGGCTACTTGAAGTTTTACCAACCTCCTTAATCTTTACACTGTCTCCACCCCCCTCTCCACCCCCCATAATGTTAGGCTCCCACTGTCTTTTTACCTTATCTTGTCTACATATTGAGACTTTATCCTCCCGCCTCCCCCCAGATCCTAAGTGGTCGAGTGGTTCTGCCTACATATTTTCTAGGGCAGACAAGTCAGCAGGTAGACCACATAGTCACTCCCACATGTGATAAATTCCTTAATCTTACTTACACACTGGTTGCCATTGAGCACCTCTGTTGTTCTGTGTTGAATAAACGGGCAACAGCCGCATCTTTTTACATGACATCTAAAATTTCCTACCACTGAGGGGAACATGCTTTTAGGTTTCTCTCTAATCTTTCTTAAAGCTCTCAATCCCCCACCCCTCATCCGTCCCCTCAAAAAAACTGGTTATGACAACCCCAGGAGAGATAAATTCACGGCATCAGGATATTTAGATAGATATAGAGAAAGAATGAGAGGTGAAAAAGAAGGAACCATTCCTAAATACTCTGAATCCTACAGGTCTAAACCATTAAGGTCCCCCTCTGGAGAAACTAGACTTCCCAAAGAATTTGTATACGAGGAACCCCACCCCCACAAACCTGACACTAATAGTTCTAATATAGGACCTATACTTATTAGTACAAACCCTGAAGGAGGAATAAGAGATCCAGGGCAAGACCGTTTTTTGGAGATGGAGCCCTCCCTGGTCCAGGGAACACTGAGGAAAAGAGGTCTAGAAGACACAGACGAGGAAACAGAGGAGGGCGAACCATCCAAAAAAAAAAGGAGAAGCTCAGGAAATTATGTGAAAGAGAGACTTTTTGGATTTTTAAGTTAAATGCTCTAAAACCAAATGGGCTGAATGAGGGCTTGGAGGTCTCTACATATTTATAACTTTGTATTAATATTTTTAGCATGAAATAGCTAAGTGTGATAATATAATAATGGGTTTCCTTCTCTCTTCACAGCCGCCCCATACCCCTTAGCAGGAATCCACACTAGATGAGGGTGGTGAGTATTGAATAAGTTAGAATGGTCCATAGTAGGTCGCATATATGATTTCCCACCACCCCCTTATTTTTGATAAAGTGTAGTTCACTTCTCGCCCCATGAGTGCATAATAATTTTCTGCCCTTTTCTCTTTCTGAGATACAATTGTGATCAGAGGTTCCTATCTGGGAGTCTTTTTATTAATATCACCACCACCCACCACACATTTTTTATCCTTCATCTTGTATTTTTAACAGGCTTTTCTCATTTTATTCCTGTCACTATGAGAGCCCTCCTTTTTTGCTAATAACAAAATTACAGAAGTCCCTGTTTTTCTCATACATCCTTTTCTACTTTTTTTAGAAAATTGTTTTCCAATAGTTTTTTTTATAATAATAACCTTTCTATATAATTCCAATTGGTCTTATAATTAGTGTATTTATTACTATATAGGATTGTTGCGTTTTAATTCTATTAAGGTATATTAATTTTTATCATCAATTTCTATGATTGAGTTGTATAACTAATGAATTTGATATGAAGTATGCGTAGTTCACATATATTCATGGAAAACTTTGAATAGATGAATTTATGAGGTCTCTAAGTTTTTCATTACTTGACGAAATCTGTTTGTGTTTTTTATTGATGCAAGGTTTCTAACATGTATTAATAATTATTGCGAAGAGTTGACAACAGGTTGTAACATTAGACCTCCTTGTATTTTTGTATAGCGCGCTGTGTGCCAGTGCATCAAGTTTTCCTGGTTTGCATCTATAATATCTGGATGCATCATGCATCCTGTGCACAGCGCACCTACTTAACATGTAGTGCGTCTAAGTGTTTGTTTCCAATAAAGTTTTTTTTTTAAAAAGTCTATCCTGGCTCCTGTAGCCATGACTACGACTGCAGGAGCGTACAAAGCTAGCGTGCAGTGCGTATGAACGTCATCTGACGAAGGCGCAGAGCGCCGAAACGCGTAATGACGTCATACGCACGCTAACCCACAGCCACGCCCACCCTCACAGCGAGACGGCTATCCCGAAGTTCAGGGAACGCGCTGCTGGCCACAGCGCGTTATTGCCTATCTGCCTGAGAGAGTAGCGGTGGACTGTACCGCTGACAAGCAAACTGATTACTTACATTTTGTGAGTATATCTTTTAAGTGCGATTAAACCTATCCCTTGGTAATGCACGATAGAGCACTCCTTTTTCTTCCAGACAAGTATAAAGTTGTACAGTCAATTGACTTCATTCACTTTATATATGAGCACAGAAGGAAAATACAAAGTATACATCATCAGTAAACAAGTTCACAAAAGTAAATTGAGCTATCACAAATCAGCAGCAAATGTAGTCCATGAATCTGGCCCATGAAGCCAGCAAGAGCATAGGAAATGCTTGATAGTAACAAAGTCCACCTGAGACTGCGTGAACTGTAGGCGGGCATAACCAGAGTTCCTGACATCGCTTTTTCAGTAAGTACCTTTGTCATAGGGAACTGGAGGCTCCTCTTAGGCTGCTGCCTTTGCTATTGTTTTTTTCTTCTAATTGGCACTGTGATTGGCCTGAGGAAGCGGGCTGAGACCCACGAAATGCGTTGCCTATGCTAAATAAAATGCTTTATTCATACAAGTATTTTGTTATTGAAGTAAGCCATCTCACCTTTTCGATTTTAAATGTTTTTCTATCCATTTAATACATACCAGGGTGCCTCTTTCCCTTTAACTGTGCATTGTTCAAATAGCTCAACAAAGAAATGCTGATTGGTTATCAGATTGCCACTTATTGTTACAAGGCTACTCAATTTTATTTGTAGTGCAGAATTACTTCTCTGTTCTGCTCCATGTCAAACAGTTAATAGCAAGGGAAGGGTCCGCACGCTTCAGATGAGTTTGTAAAAAGCCGGTTAAATTTGTTGCAAAAACGCACAAATAAACATAGACAACCACAGCATCAAACTGACACGTATCGGGCTTAAAGTGTGCCCTTAGTCGTAGTTTCATATATCCTGCACCTGAGAGTAAGTTTAAGAGGGTTACATAGCGTATGGATTCCATCCACTTATTTCAAAGAGCTAATACTAACAATGCATACAAAGGTTTAATTACACTTAATTTGTGCAGGGTATGATACATATGCCATTGGATGATGACTAAATCTGTTACTGTAATGGCCTCATGCATTTATTTATGTCTTTATAACATACAGTATACTCTACTCTTCTTTATTGCCCACTACGCCCAGGGCCGGGCCAAGGCATAGGCTGGAGAGGCTCCAGCCTCAGGGCGCAGTGTAGGAGGGGCGCACAATTCATTCAGCTGTCATTCCTAATTGTGTATAAAGCAGAAAGAAATAAGAAAAGGGGATACATGGCAGTGACTGCAAGCCAGATAACTAGATATTAAGGTGTTGGGGAGGTTGTGGGCCCTGTGGCCCTCTTAGTCTAATAGTAATCAGTGTGTGACAGCTGAGGTGGGAGGGATGGAGGGGCGCACTTTGGTGCCTCAGCCTTGGGTGCTGGAGGACCTTGTCCCTGCTCCTTCGGAGGTGCCCTTCCCACTGGTGTGGTGCCATCCACAGATAGCAAGGACCCCAGGAGAGTGACCAACCGGTTCCAGCAGGACCTGGAGTACTGAGTGGAGATGGTGTTTCCCCTGTAGGCGATATTTGGTGGTTGCAGGTTTTGTAACCCACCTTTATGAGTATAATTACTCCTGTAATACTGAGCTAATTATATCCTATGATACTGGACCATTTGGCTCCTGGTCTTGTCTCTGTCACACAGGCTACCGTAGTTCCCCCAAGGTAACAGTCCCGACTTCTATCTATCCAAAGATGTTAGCCAACCTCCCAGAGCTGGGACAAGGTCCTTCAGCACCCAAGGCTGAGACACCAAAGTGTGCCCCTCCATTACTCCCCCCAGCTGTCACACACTGATTGGTATTAGACTAAGAGGTGCCCCAGGGCCCCCAACCTCCCCAATACCTTAATCTCTAGTTATCTGACTTGCAGTCACTGCCATGTATCCCCTTGTCCTATTTCTTTTTGCTTCAAACACAATTGGGAATGACAACGGAATGAATTGTGCGCCCCCCTCCTACACTACGCCCTGAGGCTGGAGCCTCTCCAGCCTCTGCCTCGGCCCGGCCCTGCAACCTCCCTACTTGTTTTCACACTATTTTGGTGGTTTAACTGAGCAACTGCAGTCGAGTAAGTGCTTTTCTTATTCCCCCATGAGGGCATGGACTAGTCCAAACCTGTCACATTTTCACTGCCTACTGTAAGTGATAGCAAGACAGGACAAAAGTAATTTATAGTGCATTTATATCTGGGAAAAAACATACATTTATATGTACATATTTTAAAAGTTTAAATTTTTCTGAGATATTGGTGTATTAATTCAAAAGTCAGTGAAATTCTTCTTTTTTTTTTCTCCATTTCTCTGTCACCAGCATTGGTAAATATAATGGAGTAATGCGGGACAAAACTACCAGATTTACTTGCCGGGGAAAGCCCATTCACAACTTTATTAGCACCAGTACTTTCACGGAATACACTGTGCTGGATGATATTGCTGTTGCTAAGATTCACCCAGATGCTCCTCTGGAAAAAGTTTGTTTGATTGGCTGTGGATTCTCCACTGGATATGGCTCGGCTGTGAACACTGGAAAAGTGAGTATACAGTAAATGTTACTGATAGAAACTAGAGTTGGGTCCGAACCTCCGATTTTAGGTTCGCGAACCGGGTTCGCGAACTTTCGCGGAACGTTCGGTTCGCGTTAAAGTTCGCGAACCGCAATAGACTTCAATGGGGATGCGAACTTTGAAAAAAAAAAAAATTATGCTGGCCACAAAAGTGATGGAAAAGATGTTTCAAGGAGTCTAACACCTGGAGGGGGGCATGGCGGAGTGGGATAGATGCCAAAAGTCCCCGGGAAAAATCTGGATTTGACGCAAAGCAGCGTTTTAAGGGCAGAAATCACATTGAATGCTAAATGACAGGCCTAAAGTGCTTTAAAACATCTTGCATGTGTATACATCAATCAGGTAGTGTAATTAAGGTACTGCTTCACACTGACACACCAAACTCACCGTGTAACGCACCGCAAACAGCTGTTTGTGTAGTGACGGCCGTGCTGGACTGGTGCGCACCATGGCGAGAGTGCAGGTTTTGGTGGCTTTACAGCCCATATGGTCGGCCTGGCTGATGTAGCTGAATGACAGAACAGTGACTGTCCAGCTGATCAAATTTGGTCTGACCACAATGAAGCAACGACCTTATTATCTTTTGTGTGCCCCCCGAGACACTCATCTAGGCGCCGGTCATTGCTTCATTGTGATACGCAAGCCCCTTCACCACGGCAAGGTAATGATCACGAAGGGGAATGGGCGCATGTACATGCCTTTTCTTTTGTTGTTGCAGCTGCCCGCAGTGCAGCCAGAAAAATTAGGCAGTCATGTACACGCACCCGAAAAATTATTACAGCGGCCTAAAAAATTCAGCAATCCGCCTGGAGTCCCGGACCCTGTTGGTGGTGGCGGAGAAGGTAGTGAAGCGGCCTGCAGGCAGACATGCTGTGTGGAGGGACTGGGAGCGACTTAGTCTTCTTGGGGCAGGCCAGGCAGCCAGTCACACGGCGTGCAGGCAGAGATGCTGTGTGTGCGGGGACTGACTTAGTCTTGGGGCAGGCAGCAGCCGTCCGGGATCCATGCCTCATTCATTTTGATAAAGGTGAGGTACTTAACACTTTTGTGACTTAGGCGACTTCTCTTCTCTGTGACAATGCCTCCAGCTGCGCTGAAGGTCCTTTCTGAGAGGACGCTTGCGGCAGGGCAGGAGAGAAGTTGGATGGCAAATTGGGACAGCTCTGGCCACAGGTCAAGCCTGCGCACCCAGTAGTTCAAGGGTTCCTCATCGCTGTTCACAGCAGTGTCTACATCCACACTTAAGGCCAGGTAGTCGGCTACCTGCCGGTCGAGGCGTTGGTGGAGGGTGGATCCGGAAGGGCTACGGCGAGGCGTTGGACTAAAGAACGTCCGCATGTCCGACATCACCATGAGATCGCTGGAGCGTCCTGTCTTTGACTGCGTGGACACGGGAGGAGGATTAGTGGCAGTGGTACCTTGCTGGCGTTGTGCTGTCACAACACCCTTAAAGGCATTGTAAAGCATAGTTGACAGCTGGTTCTGCATGTGCTGCATCCTTTCCACCTTCCGGTGAGTTGGTAACAGGTCCGCCACTTTGTGCCTGTACCGAGGGTCTAGTAGTGTGGCCACCCAGTACAGCTCATTCCCCTTGAGGTTTTTTATACGGGGGTCCCTCAACAGGCAGGACAGCATAAAAGACGACATCTGCACAAAGTCGGATCCAGTACCCTCCATCTCCTCTTGCTCTTCCTCAGTGACGTGACGTAAGTCAACCTCCTCCCCCCAGCCGCGAACAATACCACGGGAAGGTTGAGCAGCACAAGCCCCCTGCGACGCCTGCTGCGGTTGTTCTCCTGCCGCCGTCCCCTCCTCCTCCTCCTCCCCCAAAGAAACACCTTGCTCATCATCCTCTGAGTCTGACTCGTCTTCTGCACACGACCTCTCTTCTTCCTCCTCCTCCCCCCTCTGTGCTGCCGCAGGTGTTGAGGAAACAGCTGGGTCTGATGAAAATTGGTCCCATGCCTGTTCCTGCCGTAACGGTTCCTGGTCACGCTCATTCGCAGCTTCATCCGCCACTCTACGCACAGCACGCTCCAAGAAGTAAGCGTAGGGAATTAAGTCGCTGATGGTGCCCTCACTGCGGCTCACCAGGTTGGTCACCTCCTCAAACGGCCGCATGAGCCTGCATGCATTTTTCATCAGTGTCCAGTTGTCAGGCCAGAACATCCCCATCTTCCCAGACTGTTTCGTTCTACTCCAGTTGTAGAGGTACTGGGTGACGGCTTTCTTCTGTTCTAGCAGGCGGGAGAACATGAGCAGGGTCGAATTCCAGCGAGTGGGGCTATCGCAAATGAGGCGTCTCACCGGCATGTTGTTTTTCCGCTGACTTTCAGCAAATCGTCCCATGGCTGTGTAAGACCGCCTCAAATGCCCACAGAACTTCCTGGCCTGCTTCAGGACATCCGCTAAGCCAGGGTACTTTGCCACAAATCTTTGAACAACTAGATTCATGACATGTGCCATGCAGGGTATGTGTGTCAGCTTCCCCATATGCAAAGCGGCAAGCAGATTGCTGCCGTTGTCGCACACCACGTTGCCTATCTCCAGGTGGTGCGGGGTCAGCCACTCATCCACCTGTTTCTTAAGAGCAGCCAGGAGAGCTGCTCCAGTGTGACTCTCCGCTTTGAGACAAGCCATGTCTAAGATGGCGTGACACCATCGTACCTGGCATGCAGCATAGGCCCTGCGGAGCTGGGGCTGTGTAGCTGGAGAGGAGAACTGCCACTCAGCCAAGGAGGAGGAGGACAGCGAAGAGCATGTAGCAGGAGGAGAGGAGGTGGCAGGAGGCCTGCCTGCAAGCCGTGGAGGTGTCACAATTTGGTCCGCTGCGCCCTGCTTGCCATCGTTCACCACCAGGTTCCCCCAAAGGGCTGTGTAGGTAATGTAGCGGCCCTGCCCGTGCTTGGCAGACCAGGCATCTGTGGTCAGGTGTACCCTTGACCCAACGCTCTTCGCAAGAGATGACACCACTTGCCTCTCAACTTCACGGTGCAGTTGGGGTATGGCCTTTCTCGAAAAATAAGTGCGGCCTGGCATCTTCCACTGCGGTGTTCCGATGGCCACAAATTTACGGAAGGCCTCAGAGTCCACCAGCCGGTATGGTAACAGCTGGCGAGCTAACAGTTCCGCCACGCCAGCTGTCAGACGCCAGGCAAGGGGGTGACTGGCCAAAAGTGGCTTCTTCCGCTCAAACATTTCCTTCACGGACACCTGACTGCTGCTGTGGGCAGAGGAGCAGGAACCGCTCAAGGGCAGAGGCGGAGTGGAGGAGGGTGCCTGTGAAGGTGCAAGGGAGAAAGCGGCATAAGCAGATGATGCACCTGAAGGAGGAAGAGGAGAAGGAGGGTGACTTTTCTTTTGTGTGCTGCTGCTGCTTTTGCTCAGGTGGCCATCCCATTGCTGTTTGTGCCTTTTCTGCAGGTGCCTTCGTAAGGCACTTGTCCCTACGTGAGTGTTGGCCTTTCCACGGCTCAATTTTTGTTGGCAGAGCGAACAGATGGCTTTGGTCCGATCTGAGGCACACACATAAAAAAATTTCCACACCGCTGAGCCACCCTGGGATGTGGGCACTATGGGGACCTCAGCAGCTGATGCTGAAGGGCAAGTTGGCTGGCTGTACATAGGTGGCGATACATGGTGCCGGACACTGCCACCAGCTGTTTCTGATGAAGAGCTGCCCCAGCTTCTTTCAAGAACTTCTCTCCTCCTACTACTCTCTGACTCCCCCTCTGAACTGTCCCCCTCTTCATCTCCTCTATTGGGAACATACAGAGGATCCCTATCATCGTCATCATCGTAATCATCCTGCCCAGCTTCGCTTGCCTCAGAAAAATCCAAACGTGTAGGTCCTTCATCCTCCTTACACGTTACATCCATAGTGTTGCCGCGTAACGCAGACATATGAGCTGGCGAAAATTCATCTGGCTGTAACAACAATGGCTGTGCATCAGTGATTTCACCACCACTAAATAATTCTTGCGAAGTGTCAAATGCAGCGGAAGTGGTGCTAGTAGTAGCGCTGGTGGCTGAGCAAGATGAGGTGTTCTGTGTCGCTAAATACTCAACCACGTCCTGACAATCTTGGGACGTGATGGGACGTGCCTTCTTCCGAGCACTGTACTGTGGGCCAGGTCCACACGAAATTACATTTACACGACCTCGCGCAGACCTGCCGGGTGGCCTTCCTCTGCCTCTGGCACTACCTCTTCCTCTACCTGTTTTGTCCATATCGGGTATGCACGGAGTGGTATATCACACTGCGGGCACTCACGTAGGTAGGTGGGTTCACTTAACTGCACAGGTATGCGCACTGATGCGGTGGGTTCACTGAACAGTACAGGTATACAGTGGCGGGTTCACTGAACAGAACAGGTATACAGTGGCGGGTTAACTGAACAGGTATACAGTGGTGGGTCCACTGAACAGAACAGGTATACAGTGGCGGGTTCACAGAACAGGTATGCAGTGGCAGGTTCACTGAACACAACAGGTATGCAGTGGCGTGTTCACTAAACAGGTATACAGTGGCGGGTCCACTGAACAGAACAGGTATACAGTGGCGGGTTAACAGAACAGGTATGCAGTGGCGGGTTCACTGAACAGGTATACAGTGGCGGGTCCACTGAACAGAACAGGTATACAGTGGCGGGTTCACAGAACAGGTATGCAGTGGCAGGTTCACTGAACACAACAGGTATGCAGTGGCGTGTTCACTAAACAGGTATACAGTGGCGGGTCCACTGAACAGAACAGGTATACAGTGGCGGGTTCACAGAACAGGTATGCAGTGGCGGGTTCACTGAACAGGTATACAGTGGCGGGTCCACTGAACAGAACAGGTATACAGTGGCGGGTTCACAGAACAGGTATGCAGTGGCGGGTTCACTGAACAGGTATACAGTGGCGGGTCCACTGAACAGAACAGGTATGCAGTGGCGTGTTCACTAAACAGGTATACAGTGGCGGGTCCACTGAACAAAACAGGTATACAGTGGCGGGTTCACAGAACAGGTATGCAGTGGCGTGTTCACTAAACAGGTATACAGTGGCGGGTCCACTGAACAGAACAGGTATACAGTGGCGGGTTCACAGAACAGGTATGCAGTGGCGTGTTCACTAAACAGGTATACAGTGGCGGGTCCACTGAACAGAACAGGTATACAGTGGGGGGTTCACAGAACAGGTATACAGTGGCGGGTCCACTGAACAGAACAGGTATACAGTGGCGGGTTCACAGAACAGGTATGCAGTGGCAGGTTCACTGAACACAACAGGTATACAGTGGCGTGTTCACTAAACAGGTATACAGTGGCGGGTCCACTGAACAGAACAGGTATACAGTGGCGGGTTCACAGAACAGGTATGCAGTGGCGTGTTCACTAAACAGGTATACAGTGGCGGGTCCACTGAACAGAACAGGTATACAGTGGCGGGTTCACAGAACAGGTATACAGTGGCGGGTCCACTGAACAGAACAGGTATACAGTGGCGGGTTGACAGAACAGGTATGCAGTGGCAGGTTCACTGAACACAACAGGTATGCAGTGGCGTGTTCACTAAACAGGTATACAGTGGCGGGTCCACTGAACAGAACAGGTATACAGTGGCGGGTTCACAGAACAGGTATACAGTGGCAGGATCACTGAACAGGTATACAGTGGCGGGTCCACTGAACAGAACAGGTATACAGTGGCGGGTTCACAGAACAGGTATACAGTGGCGGGTCCACTGAACAGAACAGGTATACAGTGGCGGGTCCACTGAACAGAACAGGTATACAGTGGCGGGTTCACAGAACAGGTATGCAGTGGCAGGTTCACTGAACACAACAGGTATGCAGTGGCGTGTTCACTAAACAGGTATACAGTGGCGGGTCCACTGAACAGAACAGGTATACAGTGGCGGGTTCACAGAACAGGTATACAGTGGCAGGATCACTGAACAGGTATGCAGTGGCAGGATCACTGAACAGGTATACAGTGGCGGGTCCACTGAACAGAACAGGTATACAGTGGCGAGTTCAGAGAACAGGTATACAGTGGCGGGTCCACTGAACAGAACAGGTATACAGTGGCGGGTTCACAGAACAGGTATACAGTGGCAGGATCACTGAACAGGTATGCAGTGGCAGGATCACTGAACAGGTATGCAGTGGCAGGATCACTGAACAGGTATGCAGTGGCAGGATCACTGAACAGGTATGCACTGGCAGGATCACTGAACAGGTATGCAGTGGCAGGATCACTGAACAGGTATGCACTGGCAAGATCACTGAACAGGTATGCAGTGGCAGGATCACTGAACAGGTATGCACTGGCAGGATCACTGAACAGGTATGCACTGGCAGGATCACTGAACAGGTATGCAGTGGGCTGAGGGCTCACTGAACAGAACAGGTATGCAGCCAGGAAAAGCTAAGCCTAACTAATCTTTCTCTAGAGACAGACAGCAGCTCGCCCTACTCTCACTAACGCAGGCAGCACACGAGTGACCGTAATGGCCGCCGCTGCCTGCCTTATATAAGGGGGGGGTGGGGCTCCAGGGGCTAGTGTAGCCTAATTGGCTACACTGGGCCTGCTGACTGTGATGTAGAGGGTCAAAGTTGACCCTCAGGTGCATTATGGGGCGAACCGAACTTCCGCAAAACGACCTAAGTTCGCGCGAACCACGTTCGCCGGCGAACCGTTCGCCCCAACTCTAATAGAAACTTGAAGAGGAACTTAACAATAAAAGGTCTATATGTAAACTAACATAATATAAGCCGACTGTTTTGTTCACCCTTTTAGCACTGTTTTTACTGTGTATGATATATATACAGTATACTGGCAACAGCTTACTTAGCTGTAATGTGCCGCTTGTAATATGTGGCTTTTGTAAAATAACTTATAAACTGTTGTGGAAGGTAAAATAACACGGAAACATCTTCTAGTTGATGCACCTAGTACAGTTACATCTGTAAACTATTAATGAAAAAGAGAGACAAAGAAAGTGAAAAGAACCTAGTTATTTTTGGTTTATCTCTCTAATCTCTCTCCATATTCCTCAAATAAAGCTGTTCCATCATCCACCGTACTACTACAAGCTGTGTATCCCTGGAAGTAAGTCTCCACACTAATGCCTGTACGCTGTAGCTATCATTAGTGCTTTTTCTTTTCCAGGTGAAGCCGGGCTCCACATGTGCAGTGTTTGGTTTGGGAGGTGTTGGGCTCTCTGTGGTCATTGGATGTAAAGTTGCTGGTGCCTCCAGGATTATTGGAATTGATCTAAACAATGATAAATTTGCAAGAGCCAAAGAATGTGGAGCCACTGAATGTATCAATCCAAAGGACTACGATGCTCCCATCCATGAGGTCTTGGCTAAAATGACAGATGACGGAGTGGATTATGCTTTTGAGGTCATTGGAAACACATCAGTAATGGTAAGTAACTCACTCTAGAATTACTACAGGATTAAAATGTTTTGCATAGCCTTTGATTACCTGGCCATACATCCTTGGGCTACGTGTTCAGTAAAGGATTCCCAAAGCAGAAAACGTAAGCTTCTCCTTCATCCATGATTCGGAACTGGATCAGACCCATACAAGAGTGCATGTAAAATAAAGAGACACTATGTTTTTGGCCACACAGTCTTACCTCCTTTAAAATGTAAAACAATTCATTGGTGCTTAAAGAGAACCCCAGCCAAAGAAACACACACTTACCTAAGCATATGGAAGTCTCTAGATCCTCCATAGGCTTCCCATCCTCCATAGGCTGCTGCTCTGACCTACCGGGGACCCTCCAGCTGATTAGGGCCATGCTTCTCTTTTGGCACAAGTAGGTACAGCCGTATTTGTGCTTGAAGAGGACTGTGTCCCGGCCAGATTACCAACAAGCTTTTGTTGATAATCTTTGGAAGGTCCTCAAATGGCAGCATTAGACCAGAGGACAGCATGGGAAGCCTCATTAGGATCCAGGGGATTGCCTCTTCCAAGGTAAGTATGATCTTTTCCCCCTGAGCTTTGGCTGGGGTTCTTTTTAAGTCTATTCTGAGTGCAGGGAGCAGGGATGCTCAAATCCAAAATCGGGTAAAAACCGGATAGTTGCTATCCGGATTTCACCCAGATACCTGTGCGGGCGAGTCAAGCTTACCTATCTGTCTTCTTCGGTCCGTCCCTCGGCGCCTCCCACGATGCGTTCCACGTGGCGGTCACCTGAGTACAAACACTTCCTCCTTCTGGGTTGAAGGAGGAAATGTTTGTAATCACGTGACACGCGTGGAACGCATTGTGGGAGGCCCCGAGGGACGGAACGAAGAAGACGTCAGACAGGTAAGCTTGACCACCCCCCCTGCCCAGCCCGCACATGTATATGGGTGAAATCCGAAAAGCAACTATCTGGGTTTCACCTGAATTCCGATTTGAGCATCCCTGGCAGGGAGTTCTTTAGTTCAAGATTTGTCTGTGTGAGAGCAGAAAAACATTCAAAACTTTCATTATCCACCTGAGACAGTAAAATATTGAACTTTATGGTACAAAATAAGACTGTTGTATTCTAGGAGTGTCCTGTTTAGGATAAGACCTTCTTTGTGCCCTCAAAAAGGAGGCACAAAATGAGATACAAAAAGCCGTTAAGTATAGTAGTAGAGGAAACACTTCACTTAAAAAGGTGATTGGAGTGACAGGTACAGCGATGAGATAGACATGCATATGTACAGTTCCAATCCTACTGAGTGAGAACTAGCTTGTGTTCTCTTTTTTCTAATAGTTTAGAATCTAGGCTTTTAATGATAGTTTCTCTACAGTCATGCTGCATTCGAATCATAGTGTAAAGCCATGCACACACATGCGAGACATATTGCCCAGCAGAGATCAGGACTTGATCCCTCAAGTGAAATTTTAGGACCAAGGCTGTACAGATGTGTTGCTAGCCTGCAGGCTGGTGATGCATTTCTTTACAGGGTGGGAGAAGGAGGGCTGGTGGAATGGCACATACGTGACATCACGTAGTGGGCAGGGGTAAGTACATAGAACAATGCTTTTGGCCAGCATTCGGCCAAGTCAATCTGCCAGGCTGATCACTGGCTGAAGCATCGGGTGGCATCAGGGGCCACTGTACACACATTAGATTCTCAGCAGAGGCGGTCATTATTGACTGCCTCAGCTGAGTTTCATCTATCACATGCACACAGCTTAACTCACTGCTAACAAATTAAGGGCTTGATTCACTAAGTTGTGCTGCTAGTGTTAATAAACACTTCTGAGTACAGGGAGTAGATAAAGTTCAAAAAATTTAGATTTGTCTGCATGGGATCTAAAATAACCAAATACTGCCTCATATAGCTGAGACAGTCAAAAGTTTAAATTTAGATTTTAACCTTAAAATACAAACCAAAACAACACGTTTCCTTAGAATTAAAGGGATACTGTAGGGGGGTCGGGGGAAAATGAGCTGAACTTACCCGGGGCTTCTAATGGTCCCCCGCAGACATACTGTACCCGCGCAGCCACTCACCGATGCTCCGGCCCCGCCTCCAGTTCACTTCTGGAATTTCTGACTTTAAAGTCAGAAAACCACTGCGCCTGCGTTGCCGTGTCCTCGCTCCCGCTGATGTCACCAGGAGTGTACTGCGCAGACACAGACCATACTGGGCCTGCGCTGTGCGCTCTTGATGACATCAGCGGGATCGAGGACACGGCAACGCAGGCACAGTGGTTTTCTGACTTTAAAGTCAGAAATTCCAGAAGTGAACCGGAGGCGGGGCCGGAGCATCGGTGAGCGGCTGCGCGGGCACAGGATGTCTGCGGGGGACCATTAGAAGCCCCGGGTAAGTTCAGCTGATTTTCCCCCGACCCCCCTACAGTATCCCTTTAAGACACTTTGTGTTGCCAGAGGGATGAAGCCCCGATCCCTGCTGGGCAACAGGCATTGCAAGTATGTACTCAACTTAATTCATGAATATACTCATGTCATACCAGTTTATGCCCACTCTTTATTCCTTTGTTATTGGGACTACACACTCATGTATACAGACCATTTTAACACATGCAGTAGATGTACAAACACACACTGTATACATACTGTATATAAGCTTTAAAACATCACATCGCATTATATATATATTTAATTTTTTTGTGGCATTGTTGCATGCATAATATGATATCTCTACATCAGTTTTCCATTTTGTAGTAGCGTTAACTTAAACATTGTTATCTTTCTTTGTTAGACCTCTGCTTTTTCATCTACTCACTTTGGCTGTGGAAAAGCTGTCATTGTGGGCCTGGCTCCTTCTTCTGCTAAGTTGACTATAGATCCATTGGAAGTTCTAACTGGACGCACCTTGACAGGAGCTGTATTTGGAGGTAATACGTGTGTAGGATATTTTCAGTGTTTTTAAACCAAGTAAACAAGTGAAAGCGCTGTGTAATATGTTGGCGCTTTATAAATACAATAAATAAATAAATAAAGTGTACCTGTAGGTTAATCTAATGTGTTCCAGTGAGTACACTTTCAGTTCAGTCAGAGGCCACATTCCTGAGCTCTGCTTTGCATTGAAAGCGTGAATAGTTCAGAGTACATTGTAGCACTAATAGTCTATTCAGAGTATTAAGCTACCCAAGTGCTTACAATACAGAGCAGGTTTCAGAAATGTAGCCAAAGAACAAACTGAAAAAGGCTTGTTGGAACACATTATATCAAAGTACCATGTCACTATTAAGTCTAGTATTTTAACTACTTCAGGATCTTTGGTACGCATATTTACACCCCTGTAGAATTCACGTGCGGATCAGGGGTGTAGATATTCTTACTGTTTACTTACCACCGCATTCCCGATCACAGCGCCATTTCTGTTCGCTTCACCACCACAATCCCCTCCTTCTGTGATTGAGGTATGAGAATCAGCTGTTCCCAACCTCTCACTGTGCCTGAGATTACTCAGAGCTTGCAGCAATGAGATGCAAGCTCACAGTCAAAACTACCAGAATTTCTGTGTTTCTATTAACACAGTTTCAGTAGCATCAGCTTGTGGCCAAAAAGTAAAAATACATCCAATTACACCATAATTAAAAAAAAAAAAATTACATCATAGAAAAAAAACAACACTAAAATAGTTACCATAGGGACTTTTTTCCATATGTATATCATGAGGGTATATTACTGTTGATTTTGCAAATAAATTCCTGTAATAAGTGATATAGTATTAAAATTCCTAAACAGAAAAAATACACCTTTATTTCCAGATAAAATATTATAGTCATACATTGTACTAGGTACACAATTTAAACATTGTAATTAGAGATAGGCCGAACGGTTTGCCCGCAAACGATTCCAGGTGAACTTTGGGTGGTTCATGATCGCTGGCGAAGGCGAACTTTTGTGGAAGTTCGGTTCGCCCCCATAATGCTCCATTACGGTCAACTTTGACCCTCTACATCACAGTCAGCAGGCACATTGTCGCCAATCAGACTACACTCACTCCTGGAGCCCCCCCCTCCCCCCCTTATAAAAGACAAGGTTTCTCTGGCTGTTTTACACACTCATCTGCCTACAGTAATTAGTGAAGGGACAGCTGCTGACAGACTCTGCTAGGGGAAGCTTAGTTAGGCTTGTTAGCTTGCTCCTGGCTGATTGTTATTCCTTATACAGCACCCCACAACAGCCTCCCTCCTCCTCCTCCTCCGGAGGAGGATCTTGTCTTCCAGGGATTTGTAGGATGTCAAAAGCACGCTCACATAGATTGGCCAGGAATCGAGTCCAGGTCAACTGCACTATACCACCAACACTACAGGCTGAAGCCAGTCTAGCTGGGCTGAGAAGGATGAAAAGCTAGATGGCCATGCAACCATTCGTGCTAACCTAAAGCTTACTTGTGTCTTACAACACATTGCCTTAAGACTTTACCAAATCCAATGCGGCCATAGCCCCTTAAGAGAAAGTGTCATTAGGGCCTTGCTGTAACATAGATTGTAGTGTAACTATTTCAACTAATGTACCCTTCTTAAACTTGAAGATTGTATACAAATGTAAGCAGCCTGCAGAGTGGTGCAGCAGAAGTGTGCTGGGCCCATAACCCAAAGGTTGATGGATCGAAACCAATCTCTGCTAGGCATGATTTCATTTTTGCACCTCGCTTTATCACATGGGCAAAACGGTTTCCATAGCCCTGTAAGAGAAAGCCCTGTAAGGGCCCTGCCGTAACATAGATATTACGGTAGCTAAGACTACTCCCGGGCCTTTCTTGTAGTTGAAGAGATGAGTGAAGTGTGACACCACACTTAAAAAAAAAACAAAAAAAAACCGCAAACAGAGAAGCTTCCCCATATTGGAGCATTGGATTTGGTAAAGTATTAAGCCAATATGTTGTAAGACACAAGTAAGCTTTAGGTTAGCAGGAATGGTTGCATGGCCACCTAGCTTTTCATCCTTCCCAGGCCAGCTAGGCTGGCTTCAGCCTGTAGTGTTGGTGGTATAGTGGTGAGCATAGCTGCCCTCCAAGCAGTTGACCTGGGTTCGATTCCTGACCAATGTATGTGAGCGTGCGTTTGACATCCTACAAATCCCTGGAAGACAAGATCCTCCTCCGGAGGGGAAGGAGGGAAGATACACTTCCTGATAGATGTATACACATGCAAGATGTTGTAAAGCAGTTTAGGCCTGCAATTCAACATTCAATGTGATTTCTGATCTTAAAACAGTAGTTTGCGTCAAATCTAGATTTTTTATTGAGACTTTTGAGGTGTATCCCACTCAAGCATGTCTCCCTCCAGGTATTAGAGTGCTTGAAAGATCTTTTTCATCATTTTACTAGCCAGCATCATTTTTTCTAAATTTTGAAGTTCGCCTCTCCATTAAAGTCTATTTCAGTTCGCGCGAACCAAACTTTCGCGGTAGGTTCGCGAACCTAAAATCGGAGGTTCGGGCCATCTCTACTCTTCTTATGTTATATTTAACACATAACATATTTATATGTACAGGTATACATTAGTGCAAATAACTTAAAACAAGATAAACATCAGTTTGTAGCTAATAACTGTGCAAATAATACGTTCATAAATTTACCATTATTGGTATCCTTTCCCTTTAGATCAGGCCAGAAGGTGTTTCTCAAGGTGGCCAATAATGGTTCAATCTTTTTCATCCAATTTTACCAAATCTATGTAGTACAAGGGTAAAATTTGGGATCCGTTAAAAATGGCACCAGAGCCTACAGTGTAAAAATGGCGCCGCATTAATTTGCATTAAAAATGGCGCCACACTAAAAACGATATTTATCGTTTTATGACTTCTATAAAACTATAAATATCATTTTGAAATAAAAGTCATAAAACGATAAATATCGTTTTGAAATGTGTTGAATATGGGTTGTGCTCCCAGTGTGTGTGTGTGTGTGTGTGTGTGTGTGCGCGTGTGTGTGTGTGTGTGTGTGTGTGTGTGTGTGTGTATGTATATATATATATATGTGTGTGTGTATATATATATATAAATATATATATATATATATATATATATATATATATATATATATATATATATATATATGTGTGTGTGTGTGTGCGCGTGTGTGTGTGTGTGTGTGTATATATATATATAGATATATATATATATGTGTGTGTGTGTGTGTGTATATATATATGTGTGTGTGTGTGTGTGTGTGTGTGTGTGTGTGTGTGTGTGTGTGTGTGTGTGTGTGTGTGTATATATATATGTGTGTGTGTGTGTGTGTGTGTGTGTGTGTGTGTGTGTGTGTGTGTGTATGGGTGTGCAGTGGTGCTCAGCAGAGCTCGAATATTCGAGTAGCTCGAATATTCGAGCTCTTTTTCAGCTATTCGAGCTCGGTATTCGAGCTCCGAATAGCTGTAGCTATTCGAATGGGCTATTCGAGTACACTCGAATAGCCCATTCACTATTCGAGCTATTCGAGCAAACCGGCGCTATTCGAGCTCGGTACCGAGCTCGAATAGCGTCATAGCCCAGATTGATGTCCTTAGAGCCAATCAGAGGGCTCCCAGGCCCTCTGACGGCAGCCAATCACAGAGAGGGGACCCTTGCCAGCCCCTACCCTATAAATAGCGGCCGCCATGTTAGGTTCCTCCGTGCTTGCCTGAGACTTGTACAGAGAGAGAGTTGCTCCTTTGTGCTTTGGCTTAGCAAGAGCTCTATTGTGGTCATTTACCTAGCGTTTTTGCTCACATACACCTCCTATACACACACCTATATTGTTGTTAGTTAGTTAGACATTGGGCTCGATTCACAAAGCGGTGCTAACCCAGTTAGCATGCCTAAAAGACTTTAGGCATGATAACCATTGCACCATGCTGGTGAAAAGCCAGTTTAGGCATGATAAGTTTAGGTGTGATAAGTTTAGGTGTGATAAGTTTAGGCATGATAAGTTTAGATAAGTTTAGATCGCTTGCAAAGTCCCGCACGCAAAGCAGCGCCATTAAACCTTATACGAAGTGCACCAGACTTTGCTAGCGTAAAACTTTTGATCAGCTGTGCACTGCGGTGCTAACGTAGTTGGCGCTCAAACTTATCATGCCTAAACTTATCACACCTAAAGTTATCATGCCTAAACTTATCACACCTAAACTTATCACACCTAAACTTATCATGCCTAAACTGAGTTTAGGCATGATAAAGGGCTTTTCACCAGCGTGCTAACTGTTAGCACCGCTTTGTGAATCAGGCCCATTGTATTTTAGTTAGTAGCTTTTGTGACAGCTGCTGCACGCTTACAGCTTTAGGCCTCAGGGCCTGCCTGTGTGGGCAGCTGTTCTCTCCTGTCCTCTGTTTATTTCTCTCATCTATACCAGTATTTCTGCTGTCCTTTACTACTGATTGTATTAGTATTGTAGTTATATACTGTAACTGTACTAGGACACTCACTGTCACTGTTCATAGGCTACTAGCTGCTCCTGCGTGTGTGCACTCACTGTCTGTGTAGTGTGTACACACTACACACACTCTATTTCCTTCTGATAACTGATTGCTTATTGTAATTAGTTAGTTGTACTTACTGTTACTACTTACTGTACTAGGAGTCTAGGACACTCAGTCACTGTTCATAGGCTACTAGCTCCTGCGTGTGTGCACTCACTGTCTGTGTACACACACTACACACACTCTATTTCCTTCTGATAACTGATTGCTTATTGTAATTAGTTAGTTGTACTTACTGTTACTACTTACTCTTACTGTACTAGGAGTCTAGGACACTCAGTCACTGTTCATAGGCTACTAGCTCCTGCGTGTGTGCACTCACTGTCTGTGTACACACACTACACACACTCTATTTCCTTCTGATAACTGATTGCTTATTGTAATTAGTTAGTTGTACTTACTGTTACTACTTACTCTTACTGTACTAGGAGTCTAGGACACTCAGTCACTGTTCATAGGCTACTAGCTCCTGCGTGTGTGCACTCACTGTCTGTGTACACACACTACACACACTCTATTTCCTTCTGATAACTGATTGATTATTGTAATTAGTTAGTTGTACTTACTGTTACTACTTACTCTTATTGTACTAGGAGTCTAGGACACTCAGTCACTGTTCATAGGCTACTAGCTCCTGCGTGTGTGCACTCACTGTCTGTGTACACACACTACACACACTCTATTTCCTTCTGATAACTGATTGCTTATTGTAATTAGTTAGTTGTACTTACTGTTACTACTTACTCTTACTGTACTAGGAGTCTAGGACACTCAGTCACTGTTCATAGGCTACTAGCTCCTGCGTGTGTGCACTCACTGTCTGTGTACACACACTACACACACTATTTCCTTCTGATAACTGATTGCTTATTGTAATTAGTTAGTTGTACTTACTGTTACTACTTACTCTTACTGTACTAGGAGTCTAGGACACTCAGTCACTGTTCATAGGCTACTAGCTCCTGCGTGTGTGCACTCACTGTCTGTGTACACACACTACACACACTCTATTTCCTTCTGATAACTGATTGATTATTGTAATTAGTTAGTTGTACTTACTGTTACTACTTACTCTTACTGTACTAGGAGTCTAGGACACTCAGTCACTGTTCATAGGCTACTAGCTCCTGCGTGTGTGCACTCACTGTCTGTGTACACACACTACACACACTCTATTTCCTTCTGATAACTGATTGCTTATTGTAATTAGTTAGTTGTACTTACTGTTACTACTTACTCTTACTGTACTAGGAGTCTAGGACACTCAGTCACTGTTCATAGGCTACTAGCTCCTGCGTGTGTGCACTCACTGTCTGTGTACACACACTACACACACTCTATTTCCTTCTGATTACTGATTGATTATTGTAATTAGTTAGTTGTACTTACTGACTGTTACTACTTACTTACTGTACTAGGGACACTCACTCAGTCACTGTTCATAGGCAAGCTCCTGCGCGTGTTTGCGCGTGCGTGCACTCACTGTCTGTAGTGTACACACACTAAATTTACTTGTGATTACTACTGATTATTGTAACTGCTAGTTGTACTTCCTGACTGTTACTACTTACTTACTGTACTAGGGACACTCACTCAGTCACCTCACCCACCAACCCACTCCATTAAAGTACCCCACTTTTCACCCGCCCTTTTAAAAAACTTTTGTCTATACGCCCAAAACATCGAAGATGTCTGGAAGTGGCAGCCAGCGCGGTTTGGGCAAGGGGAAGGGCAGCAAGGGAATCAGGAGGAGAGGGAGCAGCATTGTGGCAGGCCGCGGCCGCGCCACCATGCACAGTTCCGCAGCAGCAGCAGCGTCAGTGGCTAACATTCCTCCCATAGCCACTGGCCGTGGACGCCTTGGGCGCCGCCCAGCAGGAGCATCTGCAACTCACGCTGCAGAGACACAGCAGCAGCAGCGTGTAGCACCTGCTCCGATTTTCCTCCAGCCGGGTCGGAAACGTCCCATTGAGGAAAAGCATGCAGACACTGTGGTGCAACTCATGACGGAGGATGAGCAGCCCGCCATCAGCTCTGCATCCGAGGCCTCCACCCTCACCACCACCACCCCTGTTCGCAGCAGCCGCCCAGCAGGGTCTGGGGAGGAGGCCAGTTCACCGTCACAAGTTGGCGACCTGTCACTCAGCAGTATTTTTACCCCAGGCACCATCAGGGTATTGTCTGCTGTTGTTGGCGATTTTGAGGAGGAGATGCTGATGGGCACTTTGGGGGATGAGGGATTGGACAGCAAGACTGTGGCGACAGTCAAGCAGCCCATCCATGCATCAGGAGAGGAGTTTGGGGGGTCATCATCCCAGCAGGACATGTTTCAGGAGGGGGAGGATGATGATGACCCGGTGACAGACAGAGACTGGGTGCCACCACCTCCAGGGGATGTCGTCCTCAGCAGCTCTGAGGAGGAGGAGGAGGATGCTCTTGTGGGCCTTGCAAGGAGGCGCATCATTGCAAGCATTGGCAGCAGTAGGCAGGTCCCAACTCCTGCTGGTGTCTCAGGCTCAGCAGCAGCAGCAGCAGCATCTGCCAGTACCACCACCAGCCGCACCCAAGCCCCCCCCCCCAACCACCACAGGGAGACAGGCAGCAGCGCTTCCATGCCGTAGGGGGATGTTTCTGTCACCAATCTGGCGATATTTCACCATGCCCACTGTGTACAGCAAGTATGCCACTTGCAACCACTGTCAGCGGAAGTTGAGCAGAGGTGCAGACCCCTTAAAGTTCAGCACCAGCTCGCTCATCAACCACCTTGCTGCAAAACATTTCCACCAGCATGAGGAGTTCCAGAGGCTGAAGGCATCTGGTGCTGGCAGTGGCACCACACCCATCACTGCACAGCCTTCAGCAGCAGCAGCAGCAGCAGCAACAGCAGCCACCCGCCCTCCTGCTCCTCCAGCAGCACCAGCAGGAGTGCGGAAACGCACTGCTCCTCCCCCCTATGCAACTCCTCCCGCCGACACTGAGGCCTGTTCTGGCAGCCAGTCCTCAGTGGCCTCCTCCGCTGTGTCTGCTGATTCCCGTGCCAGCAAAAGGCCACGCCAGAGCCTTTTGAGCGAGTCCTTCCAGGGGGTGGTTAGGGCTCTGCCTCCCAGCAGCCGTCGCGTGCGGCAGCTGAACGGCTTGCTGGCACGGGCCATGTGCTCCCAACTCCTGCCGTACACGCTCGTGCAGGAGGGGAGCGACATTCGTGCGCTGCTTGCTTGCGCAGCCCCAGACTGGCAGCTCCCCAGCAGACACTTTTTCTCCCGCAAGGCCATTCCTGCACTGCACCGCTTTGTGATGGCCAATGTGGAGCGAGGGCTGGAGCACGCGGTTGGTGAAAGGGTCCACGTCACCATGGACTCCTGGAGCAGCCGCTTCGGGACAGGCCGCTACCTGTCCTTCACTGTCCACTGGGTCAGCTTGGTGGAAGGGGGTGAGGATGGGAGAGCAGCAGTGGGCACAGCAGCAGCAGCAACACAGTGGGTGGTGCCACCCCGCAGGGTCAGGGGAACTGCAGCAGGTTCCTCCGATCCTCTGCCATCCTCTGGCACACCTGGCCAAACCCCCCGCCTCAGCAGCAGCGTGAAGGCCCGCCACTGCCAAGCGCTGCTGCACTTGGTCAGCCTTGGGAAGACCAAGCTGACGGCAACCCATGTGTTGGCCAAACTCCAGGAGCAGGAGAGGATTTGGCTGACCCCCAGAGGCCTCAGAGTCGGAGAGGTGGTGGCCGACAATGGGGCCAATCTGGTTGCCGCAATAGACAGGGGAAACCTGACCCACATCCCCTGTCTTGCCCACGTGCTGAACCTGGTGGTGCAGAAGTTCTTGCGCACCTACCAGGGGATGGGCGAACTGCTGGAAACGGCAAGGAACGTTGTGCGTCACTTCCGGCGCTCGGCTGCAGCCTGTGCGAGCCTGGAAGACGTGCAAAAGGAGCTGGAGCTGCCACGCCATCGGCTGATCCTTGACGTTCCGACTCGCTGGAACTCCACCCTGGCGATGTTGGAGCGTCTGGTTGAACAGAAGCACGCTGTCAACCAGTACCTTGCCCTGGCCACTGTTTCCGCCGCTCAGAGAAGGGACAAGACCAGCAACATCCCGTCCATCGTCCCCGATGATGACTGGAGGCACATGCAGCAGGTGTGCTTAGTGCTGGCTCCCTTTCTGCAGGCCACTAACATGGTGAGCAGGGACCATGCTATGGTCTGCGAGTGGGTGCCCCTGGTTTGTCTGCTGAACAGGGCCCTCGATGCTTTGCTGGAACAGGGAGCGGCAGCCTTGGACCAGCAGGAGCGGCAAGCAGCTGCACAGTCCACCTCTGAGGGGGAGGAGGAGGAGGACTTGGTGGAGGTCCCTGACCTTGCTGCTGATGAGGGGGAGCAGCACAGTGCAGCTGAGTTGGTGCGGGGGTGGAGAGAGGATGAGGCTGACGAGGCAGAGGAGGAGGAGGAGGATGAGGACAGCAGCACTGCCGTCGATGTGCCAGCAGACGTGGCCCGCCTCTTCCCAATGGCAGCGCACATGCTGAGGTGCCTGCGCAGGGACCCCATGGTGATCCAGATGAAGCAGAGGGAGGACATCTGGATCAGCATGATGTTGGACCCACGCCTCAAGGGGAAGTTGAGCCAGTTCCTGCCGCCTGCAGGAGGAGACCCAGCGCAACAAATAAGGAGCTTGCAGCAGGCCCTTGTTGAGCGCTTGGAGGAAGCCTTCCCCCAGCCTTCCACCCCCACTGTCCAGCAGCCAGCACAGAGGCAGCAGCAGGTGCCTGCATCCAGCAGCAAGCGCCCCACAGACCTGCTGTCTCTCAGCCACGAGCTCTACAGGACTGTAGAGGCTCCGGCAGCAGTGACTAGAGAGGAGGTGCATGCAGCAGCATCCTTCTCCGGTCACAGCCAGCGCCTGACCCGCATGGTGGCTGACTACATGGGGTCCTACAGCGGGCTTGACAGCGATGCCCCTGTTGATCCCATGGAGTATTGGGTCAAGCGCCTGGAGATCTGGAGCGAGCTGGCGCAGTACGCCCTGGAAGTACTGTCCTGCCCCCCTTCCAGCGTGCTGTCCGAGCGCTGCTTCAGTGCAGCTGGTGGCGTGGTCACCGAGAAACGCTCACGTCTGTCTCACAAGTCTGTGGACAGACTGACGTTTCTCAAGATGAACCAGGCGTGGGTGGAAGGCGAGTTCCTGGCCCCTGTTGTCGGCGAGAGGGGGACATGAACTGGCTGCCGGAACTTAGAACCATCGTTAATGTGCCTTACCACCCTTTACCACCTCCTGGCTCCTGCTCACTAAGCCAGCCTGGTTCACTTTGACTATTACGTCGCCTGGAGCCACACATTTTACACCTACAGTGGGCTGCTGTGTACTGCCCTTCTGCTGTCTGTCTGTGTTTCCCACTGCCAGGGTACACAGAATTACCTTCTGCTGCCACTATGCCACCAGCTATTACGTCAAACAATAGCTATATTGGTTGTAAAACCAAAACTAAAAAAACCATTAAAAAAAAAAAAAGGTTTAATTTTTCTGAGGTGCCCGGGTTGAAAACTGTGTTGTCCCAGTTGTGTATTGGACACGATGTGGGCTGCACGACCGCTGTCTGGGACCTCCTGTTGTGTTTATTTACAGCCCTGGTATCACCGCTAGGTACCAGGGCTATTATGTCACGCTGCCTACCTGCTGCCACACTCACACTGCTCCTCCTCCATTCCTCCTCCTGCTGCTGCTGCTGCTGTCTGTCTGTGTTTCCCACTGCCAGGGTACACAGAATTACCTTCTGCTGCCACTCTGCCACCAGCTATTACGTCAAATAATAGCTATATCTGTGTAATTGGTTGTAAAACCAAAACCAAAAAACCATTAAAAAAAAAAAGGTTTAATTTTTCTGAGGTGCCCGGGTTGAAAACTGTGTTGTCCCAGTTGTGTATTGGACACGATGTGGGCTGCACGACCGCTGTCTGGGACCTCCTGTTGTGTTTATTTACAGCCCTGGTATCACCGCTAGGTACCAGGGCTATTATGTCACGCTGCCTACCTGCTGCCACACTCACACTGCTCCTCCTCCATTCCTCCTCCTGCTGCTGCTGCTGTCTGTCTGTGTTTCCCACTGCCAGGGTACACAGAATTACCTTCTGCTGCCACTATGCCACCAGCTATTACGTCAAACAATAGCTATATTGGTTGTAAAACCAAAACTAAAAAAAACATTTAAAAAAAAAAGGTTTAATTTTTCTGAGGTGCCCGGGTTGAAAACTGTGTTGTCCCAGTTGTGTATTGGACACGATGTGGGCTGCACGACCGCTGTCTGGGACCTCCTGTTGTGTTTATTTACAGCCCTGGTATCACCGCTAGGTACCAGGGCTATTATGTCACGCTGCCTACCTGCTGCCACACTCACACTGCTCCTCCTCCATTCCTCCTCCTGCTGCTGCTGCTGTCTGTCTGTGTTTCCCACAGCCAGGGTACACAGAATTACCTTCTGCTGCCACTCTGCCACCAGCTATTACATCAAATAATAGCTATATCTGTGTAATTGGTTGTAAAACCAAAACCAAAAAACCATTAAAAAAAAAAAGGTTTAATTTTTCTGAGGTGCCCGGGTTGAAAACTGTGTTGTCCCAGTTGTGTATTGGACACGA
Source organism: Hyperolius riggenbachi (assembly GCF_040937935.1). Taxonomy (NCBI): domain Eukaryota; kingdom Metazoa; phylum Chordata; class Amphibia; order Anura; family Hyperoliidae; genus Hyperolius; species Hyperolius riggenbachi. The sequence continues at coordinate 239,649,510 of NC_090646.1, forward strand.
TGTGGGCTGCACGACCGCTGTCTGGGACCTCCTGTTGTGTTTATTTACAGCCCTGGTATCACCGCTAGGTACCAGGGCTATTATGTCACGCTGCCTACCTGCTGCCACACTCACACTGCTCCTCCTCCATTCCTCCTCCTGCTGCTGCTGCTGTCTGTCTGTGTTTCCCACTGCCAGGGTACACAGAATTACCTTCTGCTGCCACTATGCCACCAGCTATTACGTCAAACAATAGCTATATTGGTTGTAAAACCAAAACTAAAAAAACCATTAAAAAAAAAAAGGTTTAATTTTTCTGAGGTGCCCGGGTTGAAAACTGTGTTGTCCCAGTTGTGTATTGGACACGATGTGGGCTGCACGACCGCTGTCTGGGACCTCCTGTTGTGTTTATTTACAGCCCTGGTATCACCGCTAGGTACCAGGGCTATTATGTCACGCTGCCTACCTGCTGCCACACTCACACTGCTCCTCCTCCATTCCTCCTCCTGCTGCTGCTGCTGTCTGTCTGTGTTTCCCACTGCCAGGGTACACAGAATTACCTTCTGCTGCCACTCTGCCACCAGCTATTACGTCAAATAATAGCTATATCTGTGTAATTGGTTGTAAAACCAAAACCAAAAAACTATTAAAAAAAAAAGGTTTAATTTTTCTGAGGTGCCCGGGTTGAAAACTGTGTTGTCCCAGTTGTGTATTGGACACGATGTGGGCTGCACGACCGCTGTCTGGGACCTCCTGTTGTGTTTATTTACAGCCCTGGTATCACCGCTAGGTACCAGGGCTATTATGTCACGCTGCCTACCTGCTGCCACACTCACACTGCTCCTCCTCCATTCCTCCTCCTGCTGCTGCTGCTGTCTGTCTGTGTTTCCCACTGCCAGGGTACACAGAATTACCTTCTGCTGCCACTATGCAACCAGCTATTACGTCAAATAATAGCTATATCTGTGTAATTGGTTGTAAAACCAAAACCAAAAAAACATTAAAAAAAAAAGGTTTAATTTTTCTGAGGTGCCCGGGTTGAAAACTGTGTTGTCCCAGTTGTGTATTGGACACGATGTGGGCTGCACGACCGCTGTCTGGGACCTCCTGTTGTGTTTATTTACAGCCCTGGTATCACCGCTAGGTACCAGGGCTATTATGTCACGCTGCCTACCTGCTGCCACACTCACACTGCTCCTCCTCCATTCCTCCTCCTGCTGCTGCTGCTGTCTGTCTGTGTTTCCCACTGCCAGGGTACACAGAATTACCTTCTGCTGCCACTATGCCACCAGCTATTACGTCAAACAATAGCTATATTGGTTGTAAAACCAAAACTAAAAAAACCATAAAAAAAAAAAGGTTTAATTTTTCTGAGGTGCCCGGGTTGAAAACTGTGTTGTCCCAGTTGTGTATTGGACACGATGTGGGCTGCACGACCGCTGTCTGGGACCTCCTGTTGTGTTTATTTACAGCCCTGGTATCACCGCTAGGTACCAGGGCTATTATGTCACGCTGCCTACCTGCTGCCACACTCACACTGCTCCTCCTCCATTCCTCCTCCTGCTGCTGCTGCTGTCTGTCTGTGTTTCCCACTGCCATGGTACACAGAATTACCTTCTGCTGCCACTCTGCCACCAGCTATTACGTCAAATAATAGCTATATCTGTGTAATTGGTTGTAAAACCAAAACCAAAAAACCATTAAAAAAAAAAGGTTTAATTTTTCTGAGGTGCCCGGGTTGAAAACTGTGTTGTCCCAGTTGTGTATTGGACACGATGTGGGCTGCACGACCGCTGTCTGGGACCTCCTGTTGTGTTTATTTACAGCCCTGGTATCACCGCTAGGTACCAGGGCTATTATGTCACGCTGCCTGCCTCATTGACTGCCTGCTGCCACACACTCATCCTCCTTCTCCTGCTGCTGAATTTACCTCCTGCTGTCTGTGTGTTTCCACTGCCAGGGAGCACATACAATGGCGCTTCCAACATGCGTGCGCCCACCAGCTATTTGTTACGCTCAAAAATAGCTGCATTTCTTTAAAAAAAAAATGGAAAGAGAAATAAGTGAAGAAGAAGAAGACGATATAGAAAAAGGAGAAGGAGAAGAAGAAGAAGAAGAAGAAGAAGAAGAAGAAGAAGAAGATGATGATGATGAAGAAGAAGAAGATGAAGAAGAAGAAGAAGATGAAGAAGAAGAAGAAGAAGAAGATGAAGAAGATGAAGAAGAAGAAGAAGATGAAGAAGATGAAGAAGAAGATGAAGAAGATGAAGAAGAAGATGAAGAAGATGAAGATGAAGAAGAAGAAGATGAAGAAGATGAAGAAGAAGAAGATGAAGAAGATGAAGAAGAAGAAGATGAAGAAGATGAAGAAGAAGAAGATGAAGAAGATGAAGAAGATGAAGAAGATGAAGAAGAAGAAGATGAAGAAGATGAAGAAGATGAAGAAGAAGAAGATGAAGAAGATGAAGAAGAAGAAGAAGAAGAAGAAGATGAAGAAGAAGAAGAAGAAGAAGAAGATGAAGAAGAAGAAGATGAAGATTAGAAGATGAAGAAGAAGAAGATGAAGAAGAAGAAAAAGAAGAAGACAATATAGAAGAAGAAGAAGAAGATATAGAAGAAGATATAGAAGAAGAAGATATAGAAGATAAAGAAGAAGAAGAAGAAGAAGTATATACAGTACTGAACAAAATTCTGGACACAACTTCTCTTTCCACCTTTTTTTTTTTAAAGGAACATCCCCACATAATCACTTACTGTTGTTACTTGGAAAAAAAGATGTTTCTTGCATCATTCACCCTCAAAACAAGTGTTGGTAGCTATTTAAGGCCAATTCGAATAGTCAGCTCGAATAATGAGCTCGAATACCGACTCGAATAGTCAGCTCGAAGTCCGAGGTCGAATCGAATAGTAAAAATTATTCGACTCGAATATTCGACTGACCTCGAATAATTTACTATTCGAATTCGACCAAACTCGAATTTTAAAAAGGGGTATTTGAGCACCACTGTGGGTGTGTGCGTATGTGTGTGTGTGTGCGCGTGTGTGTGTGTGCGCATGTATGTATGTATGTATGTATGTATGTATGTATGTATGTATGTATGTATGTATGTATATATATATATATATATATATATATATATACATATATACATACACACATATATACACATGAATATATACATACATACATACATACGCACACACACATATACCTAAATAAATACACACACATATACACACACACACAAACACACGCATATATACGAGATCTTCTCAAAAAATTAGCATATTGTGATAAAGTTCATTATTTTCTGTAATGTACTGATAAACATTAGATTTTCATATATTTTAGATTAAAATACACACAACTGAAGTAGTTCAAGCCTTTTGTTGTTTTAATATTGATGATTTTGGCATACAGCTCATGAAAACCCAAAATTCCTATCTCAAAAAATTAGCATATTTCATCCGACCAATAAAAGAAAAGTGTTTTTAAAACAAAAAAAGGTCAACCTTCAAATAATTATGTTCAGTTATGCACTCAATACTTGGTCGGGAATCATTTTGCAGAAATGACTGCTTCAATGTGGCGTGGCATGGAGGCAATCAGCCTGTGGTACTGCTCAGGTGTTATGGAGGCCCAGGATGCTTCGATAGCGGCCTTAAGCTCATCCAGAGTGTTGGGTCTTGCGTCTCTCAACTTTCTCTTCACAATATCCCACAGATTCTCTATGGGGTTCAGGTCAGGAGAGTTGGCAGGCCAATTCAGCACAGTAATACCATGGTCAGTAAACTATTTACCAGTGGTTTTGGCACTGTGAGCAGGTGCCAGGTCGTGCTGAAAAATGAAATCTTCATCTCCATAAAGCTTTTCAGCAGATGGAAGCATGAAGTGCTCCAAAATCTCCTGATAGCTAGCTGCATTGACCCTGCCCTTGATAAAACACAGTGGACCAACACCAGCAGCTGACATGGCACCCCAGACCATCACTGACTGTGGGTACTTGACACTGGACTTCAGGCATTTTGGCATTTCCCTCTCCCTAGTCTTCCTCCAGACTCTGGCACCTTGATTTCCGAATGACATGTAAAAGTTGCTTTCATCCGCAAAAAGTACTATGGACCACTGAGCAACAGTCCAGTGCTGCTTCTCTGTAGCCCCGGTCAGGCGCTTCTGCCGCTGTTTCTGGTTCAAAAGTGGGTTCATGCTTCCATCTGCTGAAAAGCTTTATGGAGATGAGGATTTCATTTATCAGCACGACCTGGCACCTGCTCACAGTGCCAAAACCATTGGTAAATGGCTTACTGACCATGGTATTACTGTGCTCAATTGGCCTGCCAACTCTCCTGACCTGAACGCCATAGAGAATCTGTGGGATATTGTGAAGAGAAAGTTGAGAGACGCAAGACCCAACACTCTGAATGAGCTTAAAGAGAATCTGTATTGTTAAAATCGCACAAAAGTAAACATACCAGTGCGTTAGGGGACATCTCCTATTACCCTCTGTCACAATTTCACCGCTCCTCGCCGCATTAAAAGTGGTTAAAAACAGTTTTAAAAAGTTTGTTTATAAACAAACAAAATGGCCACCAAAACAGGAAGTAGGTTGATGTACAGTATGTCCACACATAGAAAATACATTCATACACAAGCAGGCTGTATACACCCTTCCTTTTGAATCTCAAGAGATCATTTGTGTGTTTCTTTCCCCCTGCAGCTATCTTCCACTGAAGTGTCAGGCTGTTTCTTCCTGCAGAGTGCAGACAGCTCTGCCTGTATGTAATTCCTCAGTATGTGAAAGCCCAGCCAGCTTAGAGGAGGATTTATCCAGCTTGTAAAAGATAAGAGAGAAGAGAGAAGCTGCCCTAATCTAAATAATACACAGGCAGTGTGCAGAGAGGGGGCTGGAGGGGGGAGATGCATCACAGAACCACAACACTGAAGAACTTGGCAGCCTTCCAGACACAGGCTGACAAGTCTGACAAGAGAGAGATAAGTTGATTTATTACAGAGATGGTGATAGTAAAACGTGCTGCAGTAAGCCAGAACACATTAGAATAGCTTTTGGAACTTGTAGGATGATAAAAAACAGGATGCAATTTTTGTTACGGAGTCTCTTTAAGGCCGCTATTGAAGCATCCTGGGCCTCCATAACACCTGAACAGTGCCACAGGCTGATTGCCTCCATGCCACGCCGCATGGAAGCAGTCATTTCTGCAAAAGGATTCCTGACCAAGTATTGAGTGCATAACTGAACATAATTATTTGAAGGTTGACCTTTTTTTGTTTTAAAAACACTTTCTTTTTTATTGGTCGGATGAAATATGCTAATTTTTTGAGATAGGAATTTTGGGTTTTCATGATCTGTATGCCAAAATCATCAATATTAAAACAATAAAAGGCATGAACTACTTCAGTTGTGTGTATTTGAATCTAAAATATATGAAAGTCTAATGTTTATCAGTACATTACAGAAAATAATGAACTTTATCACAATATGCTAATTTTTTGAGAAGATCCTGTATACACACACACAGACACACATATATACACACACACACACACAGACACACAAGCATACACACACACAAACACACACACACATACACACACACACACAAACACACACATATCCAGGAAAGGAACTTTAAACTCTCAAAAACGAAAAATATTGTTTTTCGTAAAAACGATAAATATCGTTTTTCGGAAAAACGATAAATACCATTTTTAGTAAAAACGATAATTATATATATTTTTTTTACAAAATATCGTGCGTAACCAGGCTCCATTATTTGACTGGCGCCATTTTTAACTGGACGCTAAAATTTAGTGAATATATTGAATGGATACTTTAGGAAGTCCCTTACATTACATACAAATGGTAAGATTGGATGAAAAAGTTTGGCTAATTAGTGGCCATCATTAGAATACAGCTGTGATGGTACTTACGTTACTTCCTTTGTGCTTACTAATATAACAAGGAAGGAAGTATGAGTGCAACACAATCTTCCAGTATAACTACAATGTGTTTTTTCTCTAGGGTGGAAGAGTAAAGACAATGTACCAAAACTGGTTCGTGATTATTTGGACAAGAAATTTAATCTTGATCCCCTTATAACACACTACATGCCATTTGAGAAGATCAATGAAGGATTCGATCTTCTGTGCAAAGGAGAAAGGTATGTCATGCATTAAAATAATACATTCATACGTGTGAGTGCTCCACATTGACTGCAAGTGCACATCAACTTATTCACTAGTGTTTCAGAAGCCCCTATATGCTCTGATGTGATCCAGGATCAGAATTACGGTACACATTTTTGTTTCCTAACAGCAGACAGTGTTTTTATTTTTTTTAAGCAGTTCCCCATTGTTCTTTTTGGGGATCCTTAGCAAATAAGCCTCAGTGTACTAGGATGGTTAAAGTAAGGTGAAGTGAATTTATGGTATGTTTCCTCATTCACTTCAAATATCCAATCATTTACAGAGATAACCCTCTACACAGCCTTAAGTAAATAAGAGCCAAAGTAGGTAGAGAATGTTTAGGAGTCAACAAGTTTTCAACATGTTCGGCGTCATATTAAAACATAAAATTGTACTAAATGTGTTATAGAACATAAAACAAAAAGGTAAAAATTACATGTAAAAATACCACAAGATGCTTTAAGATGTATATTTAAAAGGGGTGACTGGTAAAATGGGCATGAGGAATCTCTGATAGTAGAATATCAGCAACTATACAGATATTCTAGTATCCCTCACTGTAATGTTATCATCACACTAACCCTTCCCATCTATGACTAAAACTAACCTAACCCCACCTACTCATAACACTATCCTTTTATAATACCCAAGTGCCTAAATTACCTTCCCAGTCCTCAGCTATAACATAGCCAAATGCCTTAATGGTTATTACAATCAAGCAGTCCCTTTACACTATCCCGTCACCCATGGGGCTTGATTCACAAAGCGGTGCTAACAGTTAGCACGCTGGTGAAAAGCCCTTTATCATGCCTAAACTGAGTTTAGGCATGATAAGTTTAGGTGTGATAAGTTTAGGTGTGATAAGTTTAGGCATGATAAGTTTAGGTGTGATAAGTTTAGGCATGCTAAGTTTAAGCGCCAACTGCGTTAGCACCGCAGTGCACAGCTGATCAAAAGTTTTACGCTAGCAAAGACTGGTGCACTTTGTATAAAGTTTAATGGCGCTGCTTTGCGTGCGGGACTTTGCAAGCGATCTAAACTTATCTAAACTTAGCATGCCTAAACTTATCACACCTAAACTTATCACACCTAAACTTATCACGCCTAAACTGGCTTTTCACCAGCATGGTGCAATGGTTATCATGCCTAAAGTCTTTCAGGCATGCTAACTGGGTTAGCACCGCTTTGTGAATCGAGCCCATGGTGCTTGGCTACATTACAGCCAACAAGTGACTATTTTAAAGGGACTCCGAGCAGTGCAGAAACTATGGAAAGATGCATATCATTTTAAAGCTCTCTTTCTCCTCTTTCCAATGATATATAAACCGCCACCCTATGCCTTTTAGTTTTCGCTATTTTCGCGATTGAAATTGCCGCGGCCGCGATTTCGATCGCGAAAATAGAGAAAACTAAAAGGCGTAGGGCAACGATGTAGGTGTCGTCAGAAAGAGGAGAAAGAGAGCTTTAAAATGATATCCATCAAGCCATAGTTATATTGTATTACACAGGGCGACTTTTTGTCAAAGTCAGCAGCTGCATTCAGCAGAATGGAGCTGCTGACACTGGGGAAAGTGTCGTCCTGTGTAATACAATATAACTATGGAAAGATGGATATCATTTTAAAGCTCTCTTTCTCCTCTTTCTGATGACACCTAAATCGTTGCCCTACGCCTTTTAGTTTTAGTTTTGCATCTTTCCATAGTTTCTGCACTGCTCGGAGTCCCTTTAACGTCTGATGGTGCGCTCTGGGACCGTCAATTTCCAGAGTCCACCTAAACTAGTATAAACAAACTCTGGTGTTTAAATTACTCACCAGGCGCAATTGTAGCCTCTATTTACATAGTATCCTATAGTGGCACCCAAAGTACGAGGTGTGCCTCGTGCCCATTTTATCTGCTCCTGTTCTAAGACAAGCATTGCTATCTTTCAAACAGCTGAGCATCAGTTCACATTTTCATGTCAATTTGCATTTTTATTATTAAGTATAATTACAAAGTTATAGAAGAAATTGGTAGTACAGTATATCGAGCCTGATAATTAAAGAAACTCTGTAACTTCAAAACAGTTCCCTGGGGGGTACTTACCTCGGGAGGGGGAAGCCTCTAGATCCATTTCTCCTCCATCCCACGGTGGCAGTTCTGGGCCCCTGAAACCACAGCCGACAAGGGAAGTCAGGTGCAGTAGTGCCTGCAATATTTATCTTCCCCTGCTCCAGCACAAGCGCAGTAGTGGCTCTTGCTCGGTGTCAGGCGGAAATAGCCGATCCCAATCGGGTCTGCTCTACTGCGCAGGTGTAAATGAATTGCGCCTGCACTGTAGAGTGGATCAAATCGGGATAGGCTATTTCTGCCTGACCCAGAGCAGAAAGCCACTACTGCACCGGAGCCACCAGGAAAGGTAAATATTTACATGGCCGCCATTACAGCTAGCACTGCCACCGTGGGACAGAGGAGGACGGGGGAAGCCTCAATAGGATCCAGAGGCTTCCCCCTCCAGAGGCAAGTACCCCTGGGGACATTTTTAAAGTCACATGTCCTCTTTAATGTATATCACAGATATCTGAAGAAATAAAGGTCTCTTTTTTTGCCATGTGGCCTAATGATATGGAATTGTTGGCCACCATCATCTGTACTAATCTTCAAAGTGTACTATTTTAACTAAACATCTAAGTCGAGATAAAAAGTTTCAGTGGTGTGGCTTCCATGACCAATCAGGTTATGCTGTGGTGGACTCTTATACCTGACCTGCTCCTTCAGCCAGGGCCGGGCCGAGGCATAGGCTGGAGAGGCTCCAGCCTCAGGGCGCAGTGTAGGAGGGGGCGCACAATTCATTCAGCTGTCATTCCTAATTGTGTATGAAGCAGAAATAAATAAGAAAAGGGGATACATAGCAGTGACTGCAAGCCAGATAACTAGATATTAAGGTGTTAGGGAGGTTGCGGGCCCTGTGGCACCTCTTAGTCTAATAGCAATCAGTGTGTGACAGCTGGGGTGGGAGGGATGGGGGGGCGCACTTTGGTGTATCAGCTTTGGGTGCTGGAGGACCTTGTCCCGGCTCTGCCTTCAGCTGCTATGAAAGTTACGATATGGTCTCAGAGAACCCAGCATTGGGTCTGTTTGCAGCATTTTACAGGCAACCTATGCGGAATTGTAGCAAATCTATTTCATAAGTAACAGGCTATTGGGTTTCAGTTGGTCGCCCTGAAAGCTTTATATATTAATTTCTGTGACTCAAGATACACCTGCAAGATCTCTCCAGTTACAAGTGTTTAATAGAGATGGCCCAGCGAACTTCCGTGGTTCGCGGTCTGGAAGTTTGGTTCGCCCCCATAGTGCATCATGAGGGTCAACTTTGACCCTCTACATCAAAGTCAGCAGGCACATTGTAGCCAATTAGGCTACACTGCCTCTTGGAGCCCAACCCCCCCTTATAAAAGGCAGGCAGCATCAGGCAGTGGACTCACTTGTGTGCCTGCAGTAATTAGTGAAGGGATAGCTGCTGCAGACTTTCATAGGGAAAGCTTAGTTAGGCTCTTGTAGGCTTGTTAGCTTGCTCCTGGCTGATTGTTATTGCTAAAAAAAAAAAAAAGCACCCCTCAACAGCTCTTTTGAGAGCTAATCTTGTTCTTGTGATCTATTTTTTTTTGTGTGGCCCACTTGCATTATATACAGCCTTGTCAGTCAGTGTCACTGTGCCTGTCTGTGTGTGACAGGTGCACATGTAATACCCATCATTGCATATACCTACTACCTGTTGTTCACTTCAGTGCACCCACCTACCTACGTGAGCGCACGCAGTGTGATATACCACTCCGTGCATACCTGCTAACTGCACCTGTGTGACTGACTGCACATTGTATTAGTCAAGTCAGTGCATACCTTTCACTTCATCCTCCCCAATATGGACAAAACAAAAGGCAGAGGCAGGCTACCTGGCAGGTCTGTTCGAGGTCGCGCTGTCGTGATTTTGTGCGGCCCGCGACCAAAGTAGAGTGTTCAGAAGAAGGCACGTGCTATCAACCCCCAATATTGTCAGGACGTAGTAGACTATTTAACACAGAACACCTCATCTTTCTCAGCTTCCGCATGGAAGCATGACAATACTTCCTCCTCCTGCTCTGTTTCTGGCACCCCACTTAACACTGAGTCGGCCGCCACCACCAAAGTGCCATCACCCCAGAGCTCAGCGGTGTGGAAATTTTTTTGTGTGTCTGCCTCAGATGAGAGCAATGCCATCTGTACTCTCTGCCACTGAAAATTGAGCCCTGGAAAGAGCAAGACTCACATAGGGACAACTACCTTACGAAGGCACATGATTACAAAGCACAAACTGCAATGGGAGGACCACCTGAGCAAAAGTAGCACACAAAAGCAAAGACACACACCGCGGTGGAAAATATGCAATTATTTCTCAAAAAAGGCAATACCCAAACTGTACCGTGATGTTGAAAGGCAAGTGGTGTCATCTCTGGCACACAGCGTTGGGTCAAGGGACCACGTGGTCTGCAAAGCACGGTCAGGCCTGCCCGAAGACTAAGTCAGTCCCCACACACAGCATCTCTGCCTGCACGCCATATGACTGCCTGCCCCAAGACTAAGTCGCTCCCCACACAGCATCTCTGCCTGCAGGCCGCTTGACTGCCTTCTCCGCCACCACCAAAAGGGTCCAGGGCTCCAGGCAGATTCCTGAATTTTTAAGGCCACTGCTAGCAGCGGCCTCTATAATAATTTTTCTGGTGCATGGACATGCACTGCAGCTGCAACAACGAAACAAAAGGCATGTACATGTGCCAATTCCCCTTCGTGATCATTACCTTGCCACGGTGAAGGGGCTTGCGTATCACAATGAAGCAATGACCGCCGGCTATATGAGTGTCTCAGGGGGGAGGGGCACACCCAAGATAATAAGGTTGTTGCTCCATTGTGGACAGACCAAATTTGATCAGCTGGACAGTCACTGTTCTGTCATTCAGCTACCTCAGCACGGCGACCATATGGGCTTGAAAACCGCCACGGCCTGCACTCTGGCCATGGTGCGCACCAGTCCAGCACGGCCGTCACTACACAAACAGCTGTTTGCGGTGCGTTACACAGTGAGTTTGGTGTGTCAGTGTGAAGCAGTACTCTAATTACACTCCCTGATTGATGTATACACATGCAAGATGTTTAAAGCACTTTAGGCCTGCAATTTAGCATTCAATGTGATTTCAGCCCTTAAAACGCTGCTTTGCGTCAAATCCAGATTTTCCCCCGGGACTTTTGGCATCTATCCCACTCCGCCATGCCCCCCTCCAGGTGTTAGACCCCTTGAAGCACCTTTTACATCGCTTTTGTGGCCAGCATACATTTTTCTAGTTTTCCAAGTTCGCCTCCCCATTAAAGTCTATTGCAGTTTGCAAAAGTTCGCCCGAACTGAACTTTCGCGGGAGGTTCGCGAACCGAAAATCGGAGGTTCAGGCCAACTCTAGTGTTTAACATTCTCTTCCTTGTTCTCCCATGCAACACATAAGATTGCATATATTTGAACAGCTAAAAACTGTAAGATTGAGTTTGCCATCAGAGCTACAACACAATACAGCAGCATGTGTGATGGGACCGCACTGCTGTTAGTTATTTTACAATATTTATAATGCTTTATATTTCCTTCAGAATATGGTATTGGAAAGATGGAGGGGAGGTGGGGGGAGGTGGAAGTAAGGCAAGGGGTGGAAAAGACTTAATGCTGGGCATACACGGTGGTGTATGTTCTTATCAATCGAGCCGCTGATGGCTCGATTAATACATTCCGGCGTTTCCGATCGCCGCATGGATCAATTCCCGGCTCGATCCGCGCGCACGAGCGGTGACACGCCGGCATCGAGTCGCTGGCTCGATTCCGGCGCATAAATTTACCGTCTATACCCAGCATTAAGCCTTAAAGCTGTAGACAATCTTTGAATAAGAAAGTAAACATAAAATAAAATTTCCCTTGTACTGTACTGAGTGCAGTTATGTTGGAGAGAATAGCATAAGTAATAATAGCATTACTTTATGTTAGTGTAATTAAGTATTCATCCACACTGCTGGTTTACAGGACATCCATAGTTTCCAGCAGAGAAGGGCCAAAATGTTCTGCCGGCTAATAGTTTGTAGTGAACAACGAGTGTTCACATTTGCCCCCTAAGATGAACACTTGGCGTGTTCAACCTGTCCCCTATACATTATGATGGAGCCAAATGTTGACCACTCACCCCAGATTCAGCAAACACATGGCAGCCAATCGGCTATCCCTCTGCGTACAAGAGGAATCGGCGCTGGAGACTTGGGCGCAGGACACAGCCAGTATATGGCTGATCCTGCTGCCGCACAAGTCCGGACCGTGTTAATTACTATTCCCCCTCCAGGCCGCCATGGATAGTGGGGGAATGAAATAATTCAGCTTACAGCTATTGCTGGAAGCTGAATTATTGTTTTAAAAGCAACTTCAGCTCCGTCTACTGACGGCGCTGAAGTTGCTCCGTGCCTGCTATAGCCGTAGTTCCTATTACGGCCTATGGTGGCGCCGGCTGCGCCCAAGTCTCCTGCGCTGCTGCGCCCAAGTCTCCAGCGCTGGATTCAGCATGTTCGATCCCTCTCACCTGGACCACCCCCACCTATCAGAAAGCTAGCACAGAAGCCATTTTGCAGCCTGTGCTTGGCTTCTGTGCTAGGCAGATGAGGGCCAGTGGGTTGCTGACAGGGAGAGAGTTAGGTAGGCCTGTGTTCTGTGTCCTCAGTGTAGATTCTTGCTGCTAACACATTGTCCTGAACAGCTAAGCCCTTCATAAGCCCCATCTACGCCATACAATTTTTTGTCCGATTCAATTCATTGATTCGATTCAGTTCAATCCAACATGTCCGATTCATGATTTGATTCAATTTGCCATTGTTTTGCAATGGCAAATTGAATCGAATCATGAATAGGACATGTTGGATTGAATCGAATCAAATTAATGAATTGAATCGAATTGAATCGAATCAGACAAAGAATTGTATGGTGTAGATGGGGCTTTAGGGCTGATACATTGTTTTTCTTGCTATTGTATTGCTCTTCTGTAGTCACAGTGCACAAGTTAGCTGTTGGAGACAGGTCTTCTGGTCCTAGTATTGCACCGACCATAACCCAATAATCCTTCACACTACTACTGGTATCTAGTAACCACTACTGCCCCTTGTATAAGGCCTCAGTGCAGAATGTTTTGTTTTGTTTGGTCACTTAACCATCATTGAACTACCTCAGCCTGAACATAGAGGCTGGAAAACCGCAAATGCTTGCACTCTCATGATTGTGCGCACAAGCACGGTGGCAACTACACACCACTATACAAAGATTTTTGCAAAGAGGACTAACATTTATGTCCCGGAGGTGTCAGCTAGTAAAAACAAAGATATGCTCACCTGACATAATTACTAAAGGTCTCTGTGGTTGTTAGCGGACTGTGGTGCGTTAAACGCAGCGTTTCATCTGTCAGTGTGAAGCGAGTGTAACCCTTACACTACCTGATGGACGTGTACACACAGTATTCACAAACACCTGATTACTTAAACTAACAACACAATTGTTGCCTCTTTGGTAGGATATAAAATGTAACTTTCAATAAATAAAGATATAAAATACACCCTGAGCTGGCTGTCTTAATTACAAACTCATAACTTATGAACTAGAGGTCTATAATAAGCAACACTGGAAAGATTACTTCCCCCCCCCCCCCCTTACAGTTCATATCGTCAATAATAAATTACACAAAACCCCCACCGAAATAACCCAACATGTTTCACTTCCTAGCGGAAGCTTTTTCAAGGGAACAAAGTGAAGTGCAAAAGTGCATTGGTGGCTTTGGTGCTAAGGTGCAATATTATTAAAACAAAGAAAATAACATGAGTCAGATAGCGTGTCCGCTCATGACAGCAGCCTAAATGAACTGGCTTATTTGGAGTCCTTTTATACTTCCTGGACAGTCACATGGGTGTGGGTGTGTTCCCAACTCCACCCATTTGTGAAAAAAGTCCTGGTGATTGGTCCCTGGGCTTGTCAGAAAATGGCCCAGCCAATCAAAGGGACTCTCCATTGGGACCCATTGATACCAGATAACCCCTTATTCTATGTCCACTACACTCCGTAGATCAATATTTCATTTCCCTCCGTGTTTAAGATACTTAATAATCCAAAGACTAGTCGCTCCTTGTAGCGCTAATACGCAGAGTGAGAAGTATCATATTTCCGCGCTCCCCATTGGCTAACACCTTTTCCGAGCTCAGCAGCAGAGTGCCCAATCATATCCTGGTCACACCCATCTCCCAACAACTCACCAATCAGCTCTCCCCACGGAACACGTCCAATAAGTCCGCACGGAAGCTTATGTACTGAGGCACAGGATGAGTCACTACTCATGCGAGTGGCTCATCTTGCAGAGTGACTCACCATAGGAGTCAGTGCTGAACAGTTGCTCCATCTCTGGTTCGATTCCCACCCTCAGCAAAAACAATTAATATCTCTGTATTATTAACTCATATTTATATTGGAGGAAATTACTGTGTAGTCCCCAATTGGGAATATATATTAATTTCTGTTCTATTGTTGTATAGCTCATATGATGGTAGGTAAAAACGACACAGGTGTTAATTTATTTTTAGGAAGATCATATAGCAGATGGAGGATCTTGGCAATCATACTCCCTCATACACTGGGGCCCATAAAATGCCCTTAATGATCAAAGGAGGGGGAAGTGGAAGAGGGGAGGGTCCATTATTGTTCTTATTAACCCCCATGTATACTAAGGTTGGTTGTCATTGCCGAAGCTTCAGATGGAAATACACAGCTAGAGGATCACTATAAAAGAATATGTGTGAACATATCCATATTCTCCAGAATTCTTAACCCCCCAAACATCCCATTAATCCATATGCAGGGAAGGGGTAAAGGCTGCATAATAGGGGGCTGATACTTAAGGACACCTAGATACGTACATATATATATATATATATATATATATATATATATATATATATATGAGGAAACCATTCAGGTGCACATATACATAAAGTCGAGATAGAAAAAACATAATGGAGCATATTACCCTGAGGATTGGCAATAGTTCTTCCATAAATATACATATTCAAATACCCTGTTATACAGAAGGGAGGGGGGGAAACACCCCACTGGGGATAGTCCTTTACTGTAATAAATTACAGGAAAGGTGCATATGTGAAGCCTTCATTAAGGCCAACTGGTGACATGGTACCAAGTCTATAAATCCACTTTGCCTCCAGTTGTCTAAGCTTGAGGTCCAGGTTACCACCCCTGGGGCCTAGTTGTCATTGCTGTATCACCCAAAATCTCAAGAATGCTGGATCCCCAGCATGCATCTCCTCAAAGTGTCTCGCCACTGATGTATTTCGCTTAAGTTTAATGTCCCCAATATGTTCTAGAATTCTCATTTTCACAGCTCTAGTGGTTTCCCCTATATAAATCAACGGGCATGGACATTTCAGGGCATAGACCACTCCCTCCGTGTCACAGTTAAAGAAGTCTAGTAGTCTATAGACCCTGTCGTTTTTGGGGGCTTTAAACTCTTTACATTTCTCCACGTTATTACATGCTTTGCATCTACCACATTTGATACCGTTCAATACTGGGTTCAACCAAGTTCGCTTTTTCTCTTTAAATTTTGTGCCCTTTGCGGGCAAGAACGAGTGCATTAAGGAGTCACTGAGATTTTTCCCCCTCCTGTATGTGAAGCGGGGGGTTAATGGTAGGAAGGCCTTAAGTTGCGGGTCTAGTTGTAAAATTGACCAATGTCTCTCCACTATTTTTCTTATGTTTTCTGATCTATCTGTAAATGTATTGATGATTCTAATTGCATTACCTTTCTCCCCAGTGTTCATTTTCTTTCTTGGTATCAGTAAATCCTGTCTCTCTGTTTCTTTTTCTTGGGTCTCTGCTGTCAACAGCACATTTTCTGGGTACCCACTTTCCCTAAATCGCCTGTACAGATTTTGGCACTCTAAATCAAAATCTTCCGGATTTGAGCAATTTCTTCTTGCCCTTAGGTATTGGCCTCTGGGGATCCCTTTTTTAAGGGGGGCTGGGTGAAAACTCTCCCAGTTCAGGAGAGAGTTCGTGGATGTTGGCATTCTAAAGATTGTAGTGTCAAGCCCTCCACTTTGATTTTTCCCGATGTGTACATCCAGGAAATTTATGGAGTTGTAATCAATTTCATATGTGAAATACATCCCTATGTCGTTCGTATTCAAGATGTCAACAAACTCTACAAACATCTCTCTGGGGCCGTCCCACAAGACAAAGATGTCATCTATGAAACGGCCCCAAAAGACGATATGGGAGGCATAGACCACAAGCTCTTCTCCAAATACTGTAGTGTCCTCCCACCAACCAAGAAAGAGATTGGCGTACGTGGGAGCACAGGCCATCCCCATGGCGCATCCCCTCTCCTGTCTGTAGAACTGATTTTGAAAAACAAAGTAATTGTGTGTCAAAATGAATTTAAGAAGTTGTAAAATAAACTCAGAGTGATCCCTCAGGTGTATACTTCTTGCTTGTAGGAAGTAGTCAACTGCCCTCAGGCCTAAATCATGCCCTATATTGTTGTAGAGGGCTTCTACATCTAGACTTGCACTTCACTTTGTTCCCTTGAAAAAGCTTCCACTAGGAAGTGAAACATGTTGGGTTATTTTGGTGGGGTTTTGTGTAATTTATTATTGACTATATGAACTGTAAGGGGGGGGGGGGAGTAATCTTTCCAGTGATGCTTATTATAGACCCCTAGTTCATAAGTTATGAGTTTGTAATTAGGACAGCCAGCTCAGGGTGTATTTTATATCTTTATTTATTTTATATCTTTATTTATTAAAAGTTACGTTTTATATCCTACCAAAGAGGCAACAATTGTGTTGTCAGGACGTGTACACACGCCGGATATTTTTAAGCAGCACTTTATTCCACCAATTTATGGATGTAATGTGATTTCTGCCCTTGAGAGATGAAAACACGACGCTGCATCAAGTACGTAATTTTTGCTGGGACTTTTGCCATGGATCGCCCTCCGACATGCCCCAGGTGTGTGGCCAGAAACAGTCCCTATAGGTTTTAGAATTCACCTGCCCATTGAAGTCTATGGCAATTTGCAGATTTGCCAGATTTGTAAACTTTTGCGGAAATTCCCGTTTGCCCTTACCAAATCTTAAATTTGATGTTCATCCTTTCCCCAGTTTCCAGTATCCTTAGAAATTTATTTTAGTTGAGTTTTACCAAGTTTAATTTTAACTTGTTGTAGGTGTCTGAGGATACTTTACCACTTTTAATTTAAAAAATGAGAATATATTGAGTGCCGTACTTTACTTTTATCAAATGTGTCTCTTTTGCTTTTCAGTATCCGCACTGTGCTGACCTTCACCTGAAATAACGATCTCCTTCTGAAGATTTTAAAGTTTAAGTAAAGCCAAACATGTATCCAGCTTGTGCTGCTAGCCTCCTTTCCTCATTGCTAATATTTGGATTGAAAAAAATAATAATGCCCTTAAGTACGGGTTTGTGAAGGTAAAGATGTTGTTTCCAGAGGTTAATTTTCCCTGCAGGAGTAAACATAGAGCAGTATGTAGCTGACTTGACCAGGTGATCATTTTTTTATCAACTGACTAGCTGGTAATAATCACATGATCATGTCTCACTTCCTGAATAGCCTGTAGGTTAAAAGAGGAGACAGAACTGCAATGCAGTCAGCTGATGAAACCATTCACATGCTTCATGAATTATTCTTTAGGAAGCAATGATTATATCTAGTTGGGAAAGCATGGCATCTGCAACCAAACCCAGCTCGGTGATCTGTGTAGACAGCTCTTGCTTTAAACCACCTATACTGACAGAGTATCCATCTGTCCTCCAGAACTGTGGTAGTGGACGTCACCACATCACTAGCTGAAGAAGACTGGATTCTTGAGAAGAAGGTGACAGTATTGATCAGATGATCACAAATCACATTTAAATTACTTAAAGAAAGAGGCTAAAATAATTTGTTTTATGCAAGGGGCATTATTGTATTTCATATAAACATTCATTACAGCATTAAACAGCTTTAGCTAAGAAACATGATACATTTCTTGTAATATTTTAAAAAGTCATGTATTGCTGCAATAATAAATGATCACTGTCCATTTCCTTAGCTAGCTTAGATTATATGTTAGTCGATTCTATCATTTGGTTGGGAAATAAAATGTATATGTGTTGGAACTGATTGAAAGTGATTTTTTCCCCTAATCACTGTCAATTAATAAAATCATTAAATAGAAAGTAAATGTCATTGCCGTGTGTGTGAATGTGTGTGTGGACAAAATTTCGTATTGTAAGCTCTTTTATAATTTTCTGTGTAAGTTTATTTTTCTGCCCAGGCAACAGAACTACAAGTCTTTCAAATGTAAAGTAAATTTCTCCTAGCCAACTGGCTAGTAATGGATCTCAATCTTACAACTGCACCACCCTCCCTGGGTAGCAGGGCAGGTTACAGTGCTAGACCATGACCCATAGGGCATGTTCCTGACTAGTTGAGGTCAAAGTGCTGTCAGGACTTCTATATCAACAATTCATGCCTGAAGAAATAGTAAAAACTGCTTTGCATTCTCACCATGATTTGTGCTAAAATGCCATTAAAACATAAACAATTTTAGAGAATGTCGATATATGCATGATGCATGATCCTGCAGTAATATTAATGCATGCATGCAGGCAGTGCACAGCAATGTTCTCAGTACTATCGTCAACAGAGTATTGCACATTGCACAATTAGCGCAACCCACTGCGCATGGGTAACATGAACGTTACTATGGAATGCACATTATTTTACTTGCTTAACATACGTCACCAAAACAGCGCTTGTGTTACCCATGTAATGTGGGTCTTGCCAACTGCGCAACGTGCTGTACTCTGGTGCCGTTAGTACTGGAAATAGTGTTATGTCCTGCATGTGCATGGAAATATGACCATAGCAGGTTCTTGCATCAAGCCCAATATTTCTTATATTATCTGAGGTGTAATGCAAAGTGGTGGAGGATGTTCAGAGTTTTAAGTAACAATTTACATGCATTTTAAAGTGACACTGAAGCAAAAAACATATAAAATATCATGAATTGTATGTGTAGCACAGATAATTAAAGTGGACCCAAATTAAAAATACAAGATTTCAGAAATATAATCTATTTTCTAAATGATAATTATAAATAGCAGCCTCTTTTCAGCTGCATGATGACAAATATAAAATATTTTACATTTATTGGAGGAACTCCTCCCCTTCCTTTCATATTGCCGGGACAGAATCCAGCAGACTAGTGGAGTAGGTGGTGTCAGGCAAAGGAGGAATTGCTAATGACTGCCACCAGTATAACCCTAGTTATGAAAAGAGAAGGGTGAAAAGCATGCACTGAAATGCTGATAGGCTTGAAGGAGTGTTTATTTATCTTTGTATGTGTCAGAGTGGTGCAACTAAATATTTTGAATTAAAAAAATGTTTGGTTTGGGTCCGCTTTAATAGAACATTATAATAGTGTAAAACAAGGAGCGGTATCAGAGCTACAGGTAATACCAGTAACCAATGAACTACATCTAGTATCAAAGCTTATCAAAATTAATTTATTTAATGAAGATAATAATGTACACGAAAATTAAAAACAGCATGAGATGGCCATCCCACCACACCGACAAACACACACCAATCACACTACTTTCCAGTAATCCCAGCGAAAACCGGGGTAAAAGGATTAGTTGACAATGATCCACAAAGGCTCCAGTTAAGTAATATGTGTTAGCATGCTAGCCAAAAAAGTTTCCACATCAGCAATGCAAGCAAGGCAAAGCACAGTTCCAGCAAGCGATGGTAAAGTTGTAGTCACCAACAACATATACAGATTCTCACCAGACCACAGTCACTCCACTCAACTAAAGACCCGACAGAACACTCCAATTTGGCATAGGTTCATACCATCAAGGTGATGGACAACGTCACCATGAGACAGCGTCACCGTGAGACAATACATCATGTGCTATGGTGTGCCGACCATGTCTTGGGTCCACAGCGCACAGGAACATCAGTGGAAATAGCAGTCTTCCACAGAACCCTGTAAAGGGCTACATACAAGCAGTATAGTCCGCGGTGGATGTATGGTCTGGAGGCTCCCGGCCAACGATGAGAGTGAACCAGGCTGGTGCTGTGTGGATGTGATGAAGCAGGTGCTGGCTTATTAGTGTGTGGCAAGATGCAGGGACCGGGATGGTGGTGCAGTCCGAGTGGCGGGATGGCGTCTCATGGAGGCACACGGCCTTTACTTGTTTCACTGACTACCGACGTCCTCAGAAGGCATTCCCCTAACTCCCTCTTCACACATACAAGTATCACACAGCGGCCAATCAGTTGTTGGGGTCGGGAGTGAGAAGCCGGAAGTGACACGTGCGTTCCAAGAGGGAGGAAGCAAGCAAACCTCCATTCTCCTCCGCAACGTCCCGGCTAACGTCATCCCACACAGTGACAGCGAAGTGGCCCCAGACACGCCAGCAAAAATTATGTATATAACAAAATAGAACATTATTAGCAAAGAAAAAAAGAGTCTCATATTTTTATTTTCAGTTATATTGCTTTTTTTTATAACATTGCATTATTCCCTTATATTTAGAGTTTACACACTACAAACTGCATTTTGAACAGAGCAGAGCTAATGGCCCTTTGAACTCCTCTGCTGTAAAACCTTATCTAAAGTGGTCTTTAACTGTTTCTTTGATGTATAAGTGCTTCAGAAAATAGCACTGCTCTCTGACTAAATTAGTTGGAAAGCTCAGAGAAGCTCTTTTGCATAAACAACAAGTGAAGTTTAACTGTTCCTGTACTGGAAACAATATGAGACTCACATCTGTGCTACTAATGTTCTATTTCTTAGCTGTACTACACATACAATTCATTATATCATAAGTTTATTTTCACTTCAGATTTCCTTTAAATTTAATTTTTCACAAGATGTCTGTTTTTTTTTAAGTTCCTGTTTTCCTAACAAATCTTGTGAGCTTCTAGGCATGTACGTGTTATTGTCAGAGAGCGTTAGATGTAACTAGATACATTTTTCTTTGAAAAGATCTTATTTCTTTCTTAATGCCCCATTTTAAGGATCAACATAGGTTATATCACATAGGGAATTTCATTGGGACACAATCCTAGTACAATATCACTTTCACATGAGAATATGTAGAGCTCTACCACAGCTATATTCTTGCCAGTCGCCATGCTGTGATATGGCTTAGCGGGCCAAATAACTGTCATCATTTCATACTAAGAATTTGAGAAGGGTCATACGTACCTTGTGATCAGAGAAGCTTTAGTGAAAGGAGACAAGCATATGCAGCTGCTTCTGTGATTGATTATTCATCATACTTCAGTGTGGTTTGAATTTTTTACATAAATCCAAAAATAATAAGAGACCATCACCATAGAGAGACTTTCCAGGGAGTTGTAATAAATGTATTCTGACAAACTTCAGTAATAAAAACAACAACTTTTACTTATTGCATGTTAAAATAAAACAGAAAACGTGTAAAAGCTAATTGCATGAACCTTATTCTTTACAGTAAATATACATGATTGTAAAATACCATACAAGGGACATGGTTCTAATGGATGCCACTACACAAAAGGTGAAAAGGGGCTTTCTAAAAAAGTTTACCCTGAGTTTTTTTGCAGTCTTCCCGTCAGGGGCATAACTAGACTTAATAAGGGCCCCCCTGCAAAAATGATAGCATGGGGCTCCCTTGGTATCCGAACCCCATGAGGGTCAAGTGATTGTGTGCCAGCGAATGGCAACAGAGTGTTCTGCACTTGCGGTTGGGGAGAGGAAGTAGGAGGCGGTCCCAAAGCCTCTGGCAGGGGTCACAGGGGTGATTGCCATACTCCCTGGGAGGAGTTTCATGAAGCCCCCTAGCAGGGGCATAACTAGAGGGGAGCAGCCCCTGCAATTGAGGATGGGGAGAGTGGGGGCAGAGCTGTGGGGGGGCACAACTTCTAACTTTCCCTTATCCCAATAAAGGGGGCTTTACTTCAGATCAGGTGTTTTAGTGGCTACATGGGTGTTACGGGTGTGAAGATCATGATGGCCACACTTGTTGTATGACCCTTGTGAGATGGGCCCGAAGCTGTGAAGGACACCAAGTTGAGCAAGGGCTGCCCTATTTATTTACTTTTAAACAATACCAGTTGCCTGGCTATCCTGCTGATCCTCTGTCTTTAATACTTTTAGCCATAGAACCTGAACAAGCAGCAGATTGAGTTTTTTTTCTGACAAAGATCTTGCACGATTAGCTGCATGCTTGTTTCAGGTGTGTGATTCAGACCAGAGCCAGATCATCCATAAGGCGACTTAGGCAGTTGCCTAGGGCCTGGAAAGAGTCTAGGGGCCTGGTTTTTGCTAGCCCCCAACAAATCTCACCAAAAAAAGCTAGGTGGACATTAGGGGTGGGCATAAAGTTGTTGCTTGCCCTGGACCCAATTTCACCTTCATTTGTCTCTACACCGACTAAGGCAAACTGTAAAATGGCCAATGGGAGTTGGCCTTTTATGGGGGCTTGGGGGAGTGGCCCGAGCGGTGATGAGTTCAGATTGGCCGTATCAAACTGTTTTACAAACAAGTTACACAGCCATCCTCTTAAAATTCTCTTTTTATTCCCATCATCTCAAAAATACAACATATATACAGGGAAAGCTGGGTCCATACAGCAGTACAGGGATAAATGTGTACAGGTTTTTTCATTTCATCCTTTCTACATGGGAACTATTGCATCATTAATGGTTTGTGCACAGTTGACACATGATGTTGGTTGGCGATTCTATTTGGAGCAACAAAAGGCAAGCAACAATTATGAGCGCCTTGTACTGCTTTGTAACACTTGCCACAGGACTCCAAGGCACTTGTATATGTCCCACCGCCAATAGCATTTCCCCTCTTTTCAGCAGAACAGCTCATGCTCTCTTTAAACCAGCATTAGGATAACAGAAATGTATCTCCCTTTTAAAAGGCTTAGGGCCTGTTTCCATTAACTGCGGTGTGATGCGGCTACATAGCTGCATCGCACGTGTCCTGAGCTCAATGCATGGCAATGGAACAGTTTCCACTGCTTGCATTGCATGCAGAGCAGTGCGGAGCAATATGAGAATCTGCAGTATGCTGCAGATTCTCGCACAGCCGCATCCCTCCGTCTGCATTGGGAGATGCGGAAGTGACGTGGCCAGCATCGGAGGTGATGCGATCCGGCGAGGTAGCCGCATTCGCATCACTATCCAAATGGAAAAAGGGCCCTTAAACAGGATCTGTAATGAAAATAACGAAATGAATACAAATGCTTATTTTTCTGCAATCTTACTTTATTAATTATTTTGTCAATTTTTGCCCATCGTAAACATTCATTACATTCACAAAATGTATCACAGGTGGCGACATAAAATTTCTTGTGAATAGAGAGGGTCAATGAGTTGCTAATACGCTAAGATTGCATGCAAATGTAATGTAAATTGTATGCAGCTTGGAAGGTGGCCAATCAGAACTGCTTGGTCCACCCAGGTCCAAGCTGCATACACTTTTCATAAACTGTGCAGCTAGATTTATTAGCATTTCATAGATAATCTTGACCTGTGTGAACATTAGGTCTGACAAAGCATTCAGAATACCATCCAGTATCATGCTCATACTCTTGGCCTGAGTGTAACAACAAAATACTGATTGGATTCTGGATGCTTTGACAAATGTGATACTCACAGGACGTTTTTGGTTTGTGGTGTTGTTTTCCTGTATTACAGAATTTTAGGTATTTAGGTAACCTGAATTAAAGAGGAATGCAAGAGACATATATTCATGTATCAAATGATTCAAAATACCTACTTTTATGTTAATGATCTTGGTTTCAGCTTCAGAAACACTTCCTATATCTATATATAGATAAGGTTAGAATCCCAGCCAGGTGAACATCTGGAAAGAGTTTGTGTGTTCTCCCCATGTCTGTGTGGGTTTCCTCCGGGCACTCAAGTTTCCTCCCACATCCCAAAAACATACATATAAGTTAATTGACTTCCCCCTTAATTGGCCCTAGACTGCGAAACATACTCTACACGATACATACATAGACAGAAGACTATGGTAGGGATTAGATTGTGATCTCCTCTGAGGGACAGTTAGTGACAAGACTATATATAATCTGTACAGTGCTGATGTCGGCGCTATATAAATAATAATAATAAAATAATGACAATATATTGCTGCATATGGGTATGCAACCTCACATTTTCAGTGATGTTAAGCCTAGTCAGCTTATTATACTGAATTCCTCTTCAGGTGCACCCCGGGAGACCAGGTGTACTTTCTTCTGGCTTTGGAACTCTCAATAAACAAACATTCCACAGGGTTTCACCTGTCAGTACTAAAGTCATTGCATCCTGTGAATAATTTCATAATTTAAATCAAGTGAGTAAAAATGTTACAAATAGGCAACCATTGAGGGCCGGTTCACATTAGCGTTAAAAAGCAGACCGTAAGTGGAATGGATACTGTGTGAACCGGGCTTGACTAAATAATTTGTAAAGTAAAGTTATTACAGGTTAGTAAATTAATCTTTCCCCATAGCAGTCTGTAGTAAAAATAAAACAAAATGAGTTGCCCCACTTGAGGGACCCCCTAAAGACCATGCATTTTTCTGTTAAATAGGCCACTGCAGCTTTAAGGCCAAGCTGCAGGGCCGCACAACTCAGCACACAAGTGATTACCCCCCCCCCCTTTTCTCCCCACCAACAGAGCTCTCTGTTGGTGGGGTCTGATCGCTCTCCCCATGTTTATTTTTTTATACAAATATTATTGTTATTATTTTTTTTTAAAAAACATACTATTTCTTTAATTTTTTTTCCCCTCCCTCCCTGTCATAGGCTTCTGCTGAGAGCCAATCGCTCTCTGGTGTCCCAGGGGGACAGCCGTGTCACACGGCTATCCCCAGTACAGAGCTGCCTTAGATCGCAGCGCTGTACTACCCTAATAGATGGCGGTTTCGCCGTCTAACCGCTCGGAGATTGAAGGTGGAGCGGAGCTCCGCCTTCCAAGCAGGAGATGCGTGCGCAGCCTGTGTGTGATCTCCTCCATAGACGGCGTGGAGCGGTCCTGGGGCTGCCGCACTGCTCACGCCAATTGGCGTGGAGCAGTCGGCAAGTAGTTAATGATTTACATTTCCTAACATTCGAGTTGAAAAAAAGAGTTTTGGCTGTGGTTTCACATTGAAGGCAACTTGTAAGGGAACACGAAAAAGCCGCCGTGTGTACTGACAGCAAGGCAGCTGATTCCGCGTCCAGCGCGGCGGTTTGCACGCAGCAGCGTGCGTCTGGTGTGGCTGGGTCTGTTAGTTCACACAGATTCAGGAATACGCGCGCGCGCTGAGAGGCAGAACTTTTATGACAAGCCAAGGAGGGATCAGCTGCCCAAGCGGGTCAGCTGACCTCGGGACGAGTGACTATTGGTCAATTACTGATGGGTGGCGCCGGAGAGCGCTGCTCTATATATAGTTACTTCTGCTCAGTCTCAAGTTGTCTGCCGTTGCGAACACTTACTTGGAAGCACTCAAACCTTAGTCAGATCCCACAGTGTGTTTGAACCAGGAGGACCTGGGAATTCACACTGAGCCAGATTACTTCTGTTTATAATTGTGTTATACTTCAGACTAGTTCCAGGGTGTCGAGACCACGGACCTCACACCCAAGACTAGGGACTTGTGTTATCATTCTGTTATACTCAGACTAGTTCCAGGGTGTCGAGACTACGGACCTCACACCCAAGACTAGGGATACTGTGTACCATCATATTATACTCCAGACTAGTTCCAGGGTGTAGAGACCACGGACCTCACACCCAAGACTAGGCATTGTTGTTATCTGTTATGACCTATTGCTTCTCTGACTATCCCTCTGCTTTCTGATTCGGTACCTTTGAATATCTGTTTATCTGTTGCCGACCCTGCCTGCCTTTGGATTCCGAATCAGCCTTCTGTCTCTGTACCTTGTCTGTCCGTGTGTTGCCGACCTGGCTTGCCCGACCTCGAGAGCTATCTTTCTCCTTAAAGGGGTTCTTTCGCGAAAAAAGTAGGCAGTTAAAAAAATGTGACAGATGACAGGTTTTGGGGCAGTCCATCTTTTTAAGGGGGATTCTCAGGGCTTTCTTTGTTTTCAACAGCATTTCCTGAACAACAGTTTAACTGCCAAAATAGCAAGATACCAGCCGGCCTCCCTAATCACTTGCACACTATTATGTCAGTTAAATTTTGCAACTGTTGTTCAGGAAATGCTGTTGAAAACAAAGAAAGCCCTGAGAATCCCCCTTAAAAAGATGGACTGCCCCAAAACCTGTCATCTGTCACATTTTTTAACTGCCTACTTTTTTCGCGAAAGAACTCCTTTAAGAGATAGTCTCCAGACCTGCTAGTGACATCCACCTTTCAGGTGTCACTCACTCATAGGTCCTTCCTACCTTCAGCCTGGGACTCCACCCCTTTGGAGGTCTCAGGCTGCTGGAAGGCTTTTTGCTCTTCTCTAAAGCAGTATTGCCCTTACTGCCAAAGACCACCTGCTCCTTAGGTGGTCTCACTCAAAGTCATTACTGTTGCACCAAAACACTCACACTATTTAGGTGTCCAGAGTTTAGTTATACTTGGATTATCGGTGATTCTGCAGATCATCAATAATCAGGTATAATCCGTATTCTTGGTGATACTGCAGATCACCAATAATCAGATTCTCTCTGTGTGCTGACACCAATCGTTACACAACTGCTGTGGTTGTGCAACCATTGTGCAAAGGGCAGATGGTGCCTGGTCTACACTCATAAACAGCAAATCTGGGACATAAGTTACAATATATCAAACATGGACCTATCATTATTGTACCGGATGCATTGCATCTTACATCATTGTCATTAGACATTTATTTCAGCAAACCAGTCCTTAATTCTGAAAGCAGGCATTTACACAAATTGTGTAACACCTATAATGCAAACGGTATAACTTCCATGATACAGACAACATATATGTGGCTTTTAAGGTGAGATAATTCAAAAGATTTTGTGAAACAACTCCACGGCTTCCAACGTCCAATAAATACTTTAGTCATCTTAAAGTGGAATATAACCCAGTATTTCTTCTTTGCTCTAAAAGATTATTTACAGCATATAATATACTAACACAATGTTTTTTTTTAGTAAAACAGCATTTAAAGGGTTACATCATAGTACTGACTTTTTCTACTGGAAGGGCTGCAGCATCCAAACTGGTGATTAGCTTATCTTCTCTATACATTCTTTACTTGATACAATTAAGTAAACATTATCTGGCTGTGCAGAAACTTATGCTAATGAGTCCTGGAGTGAAAGACAGGTCAGAAATCACTGATGGCTGCTTTTAAAACAGAATTACAACAGTTATGAATAAAATGCACCAGCAGCTTTCAAAGTAAATAAACTGAACTTTGGGAAGTTATAATTTATAAATGAATTATAATACTTGTGCACAAAAACAAATATGATAATTGTATAGGTTATAAAAAGTAGGAAAACACATTTTTGTTGAATATTTTGTCAGAGTTTTAAACCGCTTTAGGGGCTGGTTCAGATGGACAGCTGCTGGCAGCTCGTTTTGCTAATGATAAACGCTTTTCCGCTTTTAGCTCCTGGTGTTTAATCGTCACATTATACTTTGAATGAAACCAGCTACACACAGAATCTTGGAAAATTTGATCAACTGCAGCATTTGGGCAATCGACGGTAAGCACATTAAGAAGAACGGGCTGTAATGTTTCCCAAATGAAGCCTCTCTTCCCTCTGGCATGAATATGTGTCTGCTCTACCAGTCTAGTACACAGCATACATAAACTGCAACTGCTTGCCAAACAGCACTTCCCATCTTCTCTGATGAGCATGCACTTGTTTAGGGTGCCATCATCCTGGCACTACTATAGAGCAGTGAATTAAAAACTTTTACTGAATATATCTTAATTATTACAATTGATTATTTTGTACAATAATTATGAATTATTTAGCGATTTGTTCCCCATTGTAAAATCTTTCCTCACCCTGATTTATATTAGGAAATTTGTCTCAGGTGGCGACATCTTTACTGCTGATAAGGTGCATCACTGAGGAGTGTTTGTTGTTTGTTATTAAACGAGCAGAAAGCATACCTGGTCTCCCAGAGAGCTCTGCAACAGAAGCAGGGCTGGATTTGCCATAAGGCACTGTAGGCATGTGCCTACAGGCGCCTGATGATGGAAAGGCAGCTCACTACCCTTCCCAAGTGCCTCCCTCCCTCCTTCCCTATGCAGAGTCCTGATGAGATAGTAAATAAGAGATTACTCAACCTGCTCTCGGCATTCAACTGATGAAGCTCCCTTCGGTCAGGGGCACCTCTAGCTATTTAATACTTAGGGCACCTCTAGCTACTTAATATTGAGCTACTTAGAACTTGGGGGCAACTCTAGCTTCCTATTATGGGCAAGGGAAGTAAGGGAGAGTGACAGCTGAGACAGCCAGCACACTTGCTGTGCGGTTTGGCGGGTGTTTGTAGATTCCTAGAGGGCAAAGTCTAAGGTGCCAGGACATTTGTGCCTATAGGCGACTCTGAGGTTAATCCAGGCCTGGACAGAAGGCTGTGTGACATCATAGCCTAGGCTAAATATTACTGGGAGGGCAGGGCTAAACACCACTATACAGCTTAAAGGAATACTGTAGGGGGGTTGGGGGAAAATGAGTTGAACTTACCCGGGGCTTCTAGTGGTCCCCCTCAGACATCCTGTGCCCGTGCAGCCACTCACCGATGCTCCGGCCCCGCCTCCGGTTCACTTCTGGAATTTCAGACTTTAAAGTCTGAAAACCACGGTGCCTGCATGGCTATGTCCTCGCTCCCACTGTTGTCACCAGAAGCGTACTGTGCAGTCGCAGACCATACTAGGCCTGCATAGTACGCTCCTGGTGGCGTCAGCAGGAGCGAGGACATGGCAACGCAGGTGCAATGGTTTTCAGACTTTAAAGTCTGAAATTCCAGAAGTGAACAGGAGGCGGGGCCGGAGCATCGGTAAGTGGCTGCCCGGGCACAGGATGTCTGCGGGGGACCACTAAAAGCCCCAGGTAAGTTCAACTCATTTCCCCCCAACCCCCTTACAGTATTCCTTTAATATAGTTGTAGTAAGTATTTCTGATGTTGTATCCAGGATAATTAATGTAAAATTGGATATTCTGAATATTTTACTACATTCTACTACGGTGCCACTTTAAGGTTAATAAAGCGATACAATATCCTGATTTAATGGCAGTAACTCATGATTTATCCTTACAGAATGTCACCCCCAATTTTATACCTAACCTTAACCTCCATACACTTATTCACCTAGCACTAAATGTATGGTTTTTTGGTTTTGTTTTTTTTTATAAATGATACATCATGACGGCCTTATCCTTATCTTTGGCCCCATTTCATCTTTTGTTGGCATGTGTCTCTAAGATGCACGCCGGCACTTGTCCTGATGAGAGTACGCATTCAAAACCCCCTCGCCATGCATGGCGACAATCATTTGAAAATGGCACCTGGAAAAAAGGGCAACTGATGTAGCCAAGAAATGTAAATTCGATTATAAAAAGGGCACTGGGTATAGCCAATCAATGTGATTTAGTTTGTAAAATGGCATTGGATATAGCCAAGAAATCTGATTTGGTTGTATAAGGAAGCTGGATATAGCTAACATAAATTACAGGTGACCTTTTCACCCCTTTATAGCCACAAATCGTGACAAATGACATTGAAGGCTATGGCCACACCTTTTTTATACAGATAGCTCAGGCACCCTTTTCATCTGCATGAGGCGATAAAATGCTGCCCACCATCCATTTGTTTTTCCCTGCATGTGAATTTGGAGGATACCTATTCAGTTCAATAAGCTGTGATTCCATGTCCAAATTTGCATGCAGGAGTTGAGTAGGGTTGACCCTAGTGCAAACAAACAGTTTTTCCTCAATTTCTAATAATAAGCAATTCTAGTCTAAGTCCTTTAACCAGTTTATGAATTTCCTACAGTATATCTACACCCCCGGAGACTTAATGTTAGCTCCAGGGGCATAGATATGCGTACCTAGCCACGATCACCACTGCGTGTGCTCTTGCACGCATTCACATCACCTCTTGTTAGTAGGCTGATTGGTGAATGGGAATGCATGTTCCCATTCACTGATCAAAGTGCCTGTAATCAATGATCACCAGCATCAAAGAGATGCCACTGGTAACTGATAAAATGAAAATGAAAGCACACACACACACTGCTCCCTGTGTACTGTTCACAGTACACAAGAATAAACTGAGGTGGGGGCGTCTAGTGGCCAAATAGTAAAACTACACCCGAATACATTACATAAAATAATAAAAAAAAAATCCCTTACCTCCCCCATTTTCCAATAGTTACCAAAATAAAAACATTGCATATTAAAAAAATGACATTTAACAAAAAACAAATAAATAGTTACCTTAGGGAACTTTTACAATATGTATGTCATGAGGGTATATTACTGTTATTTTTGCTAATAAGGGCTTGTAATTAGTGATAGTGCAAAACTGAAAATAAAAACACCTTTATCTCCAAATAAAATATTGTCACCATACATTGTACTGGGGACATATTTTAAATGTTGTAATAACCAGGGCAAATGGGCAAATTAATTGTGTGGGTTTTATCCACAGTAGCTATTTTATTTTAAAACTATAATGGCTGATAACTCAGTATTTTGTATTTCCATTAAATTGCATTTAGAATAAAATAATAACGGACCACCCAAAGAAAGCCTAATTGGTGGTTAAAAAAACAAGATATAGATTATTTTGTTGTGATAAATAGTGTAAAGTTATTGGTGAAGAAATGGGAGGAGCGCTGAAAGGTGAGAATTGCTCTTGCCCTTAAGGGAAAAACCCCTTAGTGGTAAACTGGTTAAACCATCACTAGCTCTATCCTATAGGTTACCACTAATGTAATTAACAATCTGCTAATGTAAATCGTTATTGTGACATTGCATGGGCTGAAGATCATTAACAAGAAAACACCGAAGTCTGCACAATACATTTAAAGGAGTAAATGGGTCTATTTACAATAATGCTAAACCAATACACACACACACAACAAAATATTTGCATTCATAAAATCAGAATACACTGTGCTCAACAAATACCAGAATACCACCCTGATTATCTAACTAGCTAAGCAGATATATACAATAACAATACACATACAATATTTGTACAATGGCAAATGCATGCAATCGACAGGCAAGAGAATAATTAAAGAGGCAAAATGTCATAACCAGAGAGTGAAATGCATACAGTACATAAACCGTAGATGAGAAAATAACCAGGCAGGCAGAAGTTCAAGCCAGGAAGTCAAGGAAACAGGAGTAGGAAACAAGGCGATTTCCCATACTTTGCATGGGCAGAATGCTGCCGTGAATGGGGATGCAATATGAAGGGGTGTAGGACATCGTGGGCACAGGATGACTGCCAGTCAGCTAAGGAAGTAACCAGATCACAACAAGAGAGAGACACCTGCTAGCGAACAGCGGAAGTCCACACAAAGTCAGCTAATGCCGCCACCAGCAGGAATTCAAAGGCACTGGTTGTGACAGTAACTTGATGCTTTCCACTAACCTCTGAGACCTTTCCTTACATTGCTGATTCCCAATACTAGTGATACCCATGGGGATGGAGAGACATGACATGGTTTTGGCACAGTGGTGCACTCAGTCAATTAGCTATAAAAACTTCTGCTTTGCTTCAGGTTCTCATGATTACAGGGGTTATAAACGAGGTGGGCAATTGTGTTGAGATATTAAAAAAAGAGTGTTTGAATAAAATATGGAGTACTGGGTGGAGTAATTAAATATTAAACAGCAAGAAATACTGTATACTATCTATATAAACATAACGCTATATGCACTAGCCAGTATTAGACATCAGTGCATCATCAAGCACTCTTGGATTTATTAGCAACGTTATTTATCATTCTTCCTCATCTGACATATATTCATTAATTGCTGAAATAAAAAAAAAAAAAAAAGAATAATCAGTCTTTAAAAGTCAGTATTGTATTATGGTCAAAGGAAGTCCAGCAAACAGCCAACCGATGGTGCATTGTAAAAAAAATAAGATGAAACTTATCAAAACCAAGTGCAAGGTAAAATAATGCACTGCTTATAGAATATAAAAGATACATGAGTATATCATCTGGAAGGATACTATGACATATTCATGAATTGAATACTAGTGCAAGGGAAATTGAAGCAAGTCTGATATAAAAAAGATTTAGAAGTAGAGCAATAACTCATAGTAGCAGGGGCGTAACTATAAACCACTGGGCCCACTGCAAAACTTTGGATGGGGCCCCCAAAAAAACAGGGGCCAGAGGTGAGGGGGGAGTTGGGCCCCCACTGCTGTGTGCCCACTGCCTTCTCTTCTGCGCTGTGCCCCACCTCCTGCTGCTACAAATGGCCCTGGGCTGGCCGCTACCAGGCTCGGGCCCCCCCTGTGCTTGCATCCTTTGCAGGGGCTATTGCTACGCCCCTGCATAGTAGCCAAACGGAATCCTTGACTTGTCCACCTGCTCCAATTTTGCACTTGTTCTGCTCCAATATTCCTTGGTCTGGTTTAGTCCATCAACTCTACCAAATATGTCTAATTACATTACATAAGCAAGGAATGAGGCAAACCAGATGATGCATAGTGCTTATCACTAAAGGTTCATATGAATTTCTGTTGTGATTTTGTAATTCAATAACAATATCTTTCCTTCCAAGTTCATACAGGTTTTGCTTCATTAGATCTGAGTTATGTAAAATCTAGTTATTAGCATGCCTTAGGATACAGTTGGTTCTTGAGATTGGAAACGGCATTAGCATGATACGAGGTCCAGCACTAACTAAGCCTTGTGAACATCTGAACGCAGTAAAAACTTTTCATCTCCGCGGTATTCCTATATACACCATAAATATCCTCTGAGTGCAAGATTTTCTTCAGTGATATACGGGCACCAACATGTGGAAATAGTATCCAGATTTTCACAAATCTTAGGGAAATTAAGGCGAGAGAAGTTTGTCAGCTTACTTACCAAAAAAGAAGTTCTCGTAAACAACACGTGACACTGCAAAATATTTGCTTCTTTCCGCAACAGATGTCTCTAAAGAGGCTGTTGCGTTGTTTACAGTATTATATTCTTTGGCATTCTTGCGGTAAAGAATATGAAGAACATCAACAGAGATCAAAACTTGATCTTATCTCAATAAAGAGCAGAGAAAGAACCCATCTGAATAAGTGAACGTGAAAAGCAAAACATGTCAAAGAATGATTTCAAAAATATGCCTCTGTGTTGGTAAAATGTACTTTACTAAGGACACAGATGGATAGAATTTAGACCTACGGTATAATATGGTTCTGTTTACCATTATAAGAATTTGAACAAGTAAGCCTGTGATTCTAGTAAAATCCAGTTCAACATAAGATCATGCTACCCTTTGAATTCTGTGTGATTATTTTGGGTGAAAGTCAACTGTCTCTACCACTCCAGCAATCTGTCAAGTGTAAAAAAATTTGGGCCGATTGCTCATGAATAATACAGTACAATAACCAATCTTAGTAAAGGATATTTTTCATCAAAACGACTAGAGCTATAATCAATTCCTTGACACATCTAGAATACTATACAGTGAATGAAAAGAACGCTAAGGCCCGGTTCACATTAGCGGTGGCCGTCCGGAATCGCCGTGCCGGAGCCGGACCGCTTGCAGAACGGACGGAACGGACGCACAGCATAGCAATGAAAGCCTATGCGTCCGTTCACATGCGTCCGTTCTGCCGGACCGGAGCCGGACTGGAGCCGGACCGGATCCGGACTCCGGCGTCCGTTCCAACATGCGCTATTTTTTGGTCCGGCTCCTCCGGCAGCCGTATCCGGAGCGGAGCCGGACTGCACCATCCGGCCAATACAAAGCAATGAGAGCCGGAGAGCGCACAACACACTGGCTACAAAAAACGGACGTTCTACCCCACTTCCTATGCATTTTGGATGGGGACCACATGGGCCCAGCGTTCAAAGAGTGGGGCAGCAGCGATTTCAT
Source organism: Hyperolius riggenbachi (assembly GCF_040937935.1). Classification (NCBI taxonomy): domain Eukaryota; kingdom Metazoa; phylum Chordata; class Amphibia; order Anura; family Hyperoliidae; genus Hyperolius; species Hyperolius riggenbachi. The sequence continues at coordinate 239,683,911 of NC_090646.1, forward strand.
GCTGGAGCTCTTTTTGGCAGCAACATGTCTGATATGTCTGACAAGGAGGCGAACAACAGGAAGGAGAGAATTCCCAGGTTTACGAGTAAAAAATGCCTGGATCCATGGTCCCAACTGCAGTCTCTGTATCCACGGATGGTCTCCACACGTCCACCTGTCTCCAACAATAACCCCAGACCCTTCTGCTGACCTCCCAGACCCCAGGTATTTACAGGATGTTATCTCCTTAAGAAACCGGATCCGGACCGCAACCGTGTTCACACCGCACGGAAACCGAATGCAAACGGACCGGATCCGGACCGGATCCGGATAGGAACCGTACGGATCAGGTCCAGTCCGGATACGGTGCGGTCCGGACATCCGGTGCGGTTTTTACTAAACCGCAAGTGTGAACGGGGCCTTAGGTGGGGCTTTAAGGGGGGATCAGAATAATCCAGAGAGAAGAAGAAGTGATCATCTTAAAACTTCACATTTATTTATTTCAGTCACCATAAAAAAAAGAAATGTAGTCCTGAACAATATGAGAACAAAGGAGCAAGTCTTCCTGACATGCCTTAGTATAAAGTGTCCACATATACACAGTCACATATTTCAAAAGTCTATCAAATCATCATGAATCGCAAGGACTAGTTCCCATAAGGAATAGTGCATCACTGTGCAACCCAACAGCAGCCCAATTCCACCAATTAAGACAGTGATGGAATCACAACATGAACACCAGAAAAAATGAAACTCTACATTTCTTGAAACAAGGTCCACTTCTTCAGGAGCCAGTCACAGATTAAGAAGTAAATGTACTGTAAAATGGTGAAAGTAAGTTAGTATGTAAGTTAATAGTTGTGTGAATACAAATTCATTCAGCCCCCGCAGCAAGTTTTTGTTTTTGAAATAGTCAAGAGAGCCCGGATGTGCTAGTAAAAAACATTTAGCTTTGGGTTCTATCTGAGACTACAACTACACACACAAATCACATCAACTACTAATTTACTAACCTCTCCAGTCAATCCACACCATTTTTGTCACTGTGGTAGGATGTATATTTTACTTCTGATTGCTGTACCTCAGTATATATAAATGCACTGACCATTGCTACGGTTTCCTTCCTGAGGATAAAGAGGGGGTGTTAGATATATCATAGAAAGTGCTACCCTCTCCAATACATCATGGAAACACTGTTGACTGGACTTTTTCCTAGTGTAAATAAAAAAAAAAAAAAAACTACATAAAGCTAAAACAAACCAAACTACATTTTCGTTGAAGTTTTGTAAAAGTAGGATAGTACTTCAAAATTAATGTCATACGAACAGTAAAACTAATTTTCACAGCTTACATGCATATCTGACAGTTTCCCTAAGTTTAGACACACCAGGTGAGAGTCTAGATTTTATCTTTTAGTGGAGACTTAGAAAGCAGAGACAACTTTTCACTCAAAACCCAGAACTTAAAAAATAAGTTCATCCAAATGCCATAAAGCCATAAATACTGCATATTCACAAGCTTCAAACTGTTTATTCCCTCTCGTACACATACCCAATACACAGTCTTAGAAATTATGTTTTTCAGCAATCTATGCCATGTGCTGATGAGGAGAAAAATTTAGAAACAACTGTCTGCATGTTTGGAGTGCTGTGGCTCTGTAAAATTTAATAGCTATTGGCTCACTATACAACTGCGGTTCTGGATGTGTGCCTGGCTTTTAAGGGCATAAACAAATAATTTACGTCTCCCCATGGGTCCTCCTGTGTCCCCTTCTGTCTCTGTCCCTTTCCCTCCCCCCCACTTGTGTCTTCTAGCCCCCAGGTGTAGCATGAGTAGCGGCAGCTTATCTAATCCATGCGCCCGCGATGAATGCAGACATCCGTCTCCTCTTCACTTCTCACTCTAGTGAGTGGCTTGAACTGATGATGCGTTCAGTTCAAGCTAGACACTAGAGGGAGAAGTGGAGAGGAGACAGATGTCTACATTCACCGCGGGTGCATGGATTAGGGAAGTTGACACTTCTCACGCTACACACAGGGCCAGGAGACATGCTGAGTAGAGATGGCCCGAACGGTTCCCGGTGAACTTCGGTGGTTCGCGATCGCAGTGAACCGTGAACTTTTCCAGAAGTTCGATTCGCCCCCATACTGCATCATTAGGGGCAACTTTGACCCTCTACATCACAGTCAGCAGGCACATTGTAGCCAATCAGGCTACACTCCCTCCTGGAGCCCCTCCCCCCTTATAAAAGACAGACAGCATCAGCCTTTTCACTCACTCGTGTGCCTACAGTAATTAAAGAAGGGAGAGCTGCTGCAGACTCACATAGGGAAAGCTTAGTTAGGCTCTTGTAGGCTTGGTAGCTTGCTCCTGGTTGATTCTTATCGCTAAAAAAGCACCCCTCAACAGCTCTTTTAAGAGCTAATATTGTTCTTGTGATCTATTTTTTTTTTGTGTGTGCCCCACTTGCAGCCCTGTCAGTCAGTCGCAGCTGGCCTTTGGCCCCTTGGTGGTAATTCCTACTGTGCCACTGCCAGACCCAGCACATTCAGTGATAAACTACCTGTGTGTGTGACAAGCAGCTGCGCATTTGTAATTCCAATCACTGTACCTGTTCACTGTTCAGTGCACCTACCTACCTACCTACGTGAGCGCATGCATTGTTAATACCACCAGTCATTGCACCTGTTCACGGTACGTGTGTGTGAGACAGGTGCACATCTGTAATACCCAGCAGCACTGCATATAGCTACCTGTTGTTCAGAGCACCCACCTACCTACGTAAACGCATGCAGTGTGATATTTAATACCAACAGTCACTGTACTTGTTCATGGTACATGTGTGTGACAGGTGCACCTTTGTAATACCCATCACTGCATATACCTACCTGTTGTTCAGTGCACCCACTTACCTACGGGAGCGCACACAATGTGATATTTAATATCAACAGTCAGTGTACTTGTTCCCGGTACGTGTGTGTGACAGGTGCACATTTATAATACCCATCACTGCATATACCTACCTGTTGTTCAGTGCACCCACTTACATGTGCCAATTCCCCTCCATGATAGTTACCTTGCCGCGGTGAAGGGGCTTGCTTATCACTGAAGCAATGACCGCCGGCTATATGAGTGTCTCGGGGGGGAGGGGCACACCCAAGATAATAAGGTCGTTGCTTCATTGTGGACAGACCAGATTCGATCAGCTGGACAGTCACTGATGTTCTGTCATTGAGCTACCTCAGCCCGGCGACCATATGGGCTTGAAAGCTGCTATCGCCTGCACTCTCGCCATGGTGCGCACCAGTCCAGCACGGCCGTCACTACACAAACAGCTGTTTGCGGTGCGTTACACAGTGAGTTTAGTCTGTCAGTGTGAAGCAGTAAACTAATTACACTACCTGATTGATGTATACACATGCAAGATGTTTTAAAGCACGTAAGGCCTCCAATTTAGCATGCAATGTGATTTCTGCCCTTAAAACCCTGCTGTGCATCAACTCCGTCATTTTCCCCGGGACTTTTGGCATGTATCCCACTCCGCCATGACCCCCTCTAGGTGTTAGACCCCTTGAAACATCTTTTCCATCACTTTTCTGGCCATCATAAATGTTTCTAGTTTTCAAAGTTCACCTCCCCATTGAAGTCTATTGTGGTTCGCAAGTTCGCGATCCTAAAATCTGAGGTTTGAGCCATCTCTATTGGTGAGAGAGGAGAGGCACACGAGGAGCCAGGCACACACAGGCAGAGAATCCTGTTGTGCCAGCGGGTCGTATCTGCGGCCATTCGTAAGTTGGGGATTCTCTGCCTGTGCCATATAAGACGCAGAGATTTTTGGTGGAGAAAAAGTGTGTCTCTTACAGTGGAAAATACGGTAACAAGGTTTTAGAATACAATTAGTCCACCTGAATCCAACATGAAGTCCTGTAGTCCAAAATGCACTTAAAATAATGGTTTCTCATTGCTAAAGCATATTAGACTAGTCAAAATTCCTAAATGTGCAAATGACAGGAATAAAGTCTAATCTTTCCACTTGCATGTTAATATCAAATTCACTTGGAGAAATATTGTGCAAACTCACTATAAATCAAGAAATGGTGAGTTATTAAAAGAATGTTACCAGTTCTTGATGCCGCCTACTCCTTTCAAGGGCCGGCCCTATCATCCTGAGCCAGTATAGGCTGTATATTCTCTAATTTAACTGCTTCTGTACATGCAGTGGTATGGGTGCAGAGGTTATGACCGTGACCTATGGGCCAAAGGGACCCTACCTCAACCGCAGTATTAGCCCTTTATTGGTCCTGTGCTGGTAATAATCACTTCTATAGATGCTTTGAATAGCAGTAATCATTAAAAAAAACTATTCCCCATTCCCTTCTTGCACAACTGACACTGTGGCTGTCTTTGGCAGGTTTTGGTGCCCCACATCATTTGTTATGTATAGAGCACTTGGGGGGCGGGGGGGGGACCCAATGTAAAACTTGCATTGGGGCCCATAGCTCCTTAGCTACGCCACTGTGTACCTGGCATTTCCTGGCATTTCCCCTGCACATGCCCAGCTGCTCTCGCCTCTTTCCTGCTCATGGGCTCCCCCTGGTGGCACCTGCAGACTCCCTTTACAACAGCACTTTCCACAAAAAGTTAATGCATACTTAACTAGAGATGTCGCGAACGGTTCGCCTGCGAACGGTTCCAGGCGAACTTTGGGGGTTCGCGTTCGCCTGCTTCAGGCGAACTTTTGCGGAAGTTCGATTCGCCCCATAATGCTCTATTGAGCAAAACTTTGACCCTCCATATCGTCTGTCAGCAGACACATTATTGCCAAACACACTGGTCTCACTGCTGTAAGCCCGCCCACCCTCCCTCCTCCAAGCAAGGTCCTTATACCATTTGACTTAGTTGTCTGCCTACACTAATTAGTTATGGGACAGCTGCTGCACACTCTGCTAGGGAGATTTGAATTAGCCTCTTGTGGGTCACCTCCCTCCTCCCACCTCCCACCTCCCTCCTCCCACCTCCCACCTCCCTCCTCCCTCCTCCCACCTCCCTCCTCCCCTTCTACCCTTTCCTTTTAAAATAATACCAGTTGCCTGAATTGCCTGCTGATCCTGTGTCTCTAATACTTTTAGCCACAGCCCCTGAACAAGCATGCATGAACCTGGAGGTTCGCGATATCTCTATACTTAACCTTTTGCCGACCGCGTCACGCCGATGGGCGTGGCCACGGCGGCAGCCCCAGGACCGCCTAATGCCAATTGCCGTAAAGTCCTGGGGCCAGCTAATGCAGGAGATCGCGCGCAGGCTGCGCGTGCATCTCCTGCTTGGGGGGCGGAGCTCCGCCCCACCTTCAGTCTCCGAGCGGCTACTGCCACTCGGGAGGCTGTTAGACAGCGAAATCGCCGTCTATTTCTGTGTACAGCGCCGCGATCGGCTGCAGCGTTGTACTGGGGACAGCCGTGTCACATGGCTGTCCCCCTGAGGGACAAGAGAGCGATCGGCTCTCATAGGCAGAAGCCTATGACAGCCGATCGCCGTAATTGACTCTGTTGGTGGGGAGAAAAGGGGGGGGGGGAGATCACCCGTGTGCTGTGTTGTGCGGCCCTGCAGTTTGGCCTTAAAGCTGCAGTGGCCATTTCAGCAAAAAAAGGCCCGGTCGTTTGGGGGGTTTAACACTGCAGTCTTCAAGAAGTTAAAGAGAAACTCCAACCAAGAATTTAACTTTATCCCAATCAGTAGTTGATACCCCCTTTTACATGAGAAATCTATTGCTTTTCACAAACAGACCATCAGGGGGCGCTGTATGACTGATATTGTGGTGATACCCCTCCCACAAGAAACTCTGAGGACTGCTGTACTTTTGACAGTTTGCCACAATGTAACAAGGTTCACAGACAGGAAATAGCTGTTTACAGCTGTCTCCAACAGCCAAAACAGCTAGCAGCAGCTACATAACCTGCCCACAGTAAAAATGTCACCATGTAATAAATGTCAGAATGTAAATCGGGGAGACTAAAGATTTTACAATGAGCAAACACTGACTAAATCATTTATACATAATTATTGTAAAAATGAAGCACTTTGTTTTTTACATTATTTTCACAGGAGTTCCTCTTTAACCCTCGGTATGAGTGTCCATTGCAGTGACACACATGGACAGGGTTGCACATGGACCAGTTGTTTCACCAACTAACAGTGGAACCCTATACAATGGATCAGACCAAGAGAAACTTAAAGAGAACCTGAACTGAAAATAAAAAGTCATAATAAACATACTCAGGTCTTACCTCCCATGTAGTTTGCTCATCAATCTCTTTCTCCTCTCCTGCGTCCTGTTTGTCCACCATGATCGATGGAATTCTCTGTCCTCCATTTTGAAAATGGCCCTTACCCCATAACAGATTCCTGGTCAGCATACTGTTAAACTGTTATATCGCCCACTTGAGCCATGGGAAAATATGGACATTACCTTGCACATTCAGTTGTAACTGACAGCAGCTGATATGTAACTGACAGCAACTGGTATATTTCAGTTCTGACAAAATCTTGTCAGAACTGGAAGGGATCACTGTAAGAAAAAAATGGTGAGCTTCTGAGAGTAACTGATGGTGAGGTAAGTATGTACTATTCATTTGCAGCTACAGCATGTGTTTATTTTAAATAATTTTACTCAGTTCAGGTTCCCTTTAAAGTGAACCTCCAGACTAAAAATCTACTCAACAGCACTGAAAAGGCTTGGTGTTTCTTTAACAGTTTCACAGCATCAGAACTTTGTTTTTCTTATCCAAGCCTCATTTTTGGCTGCACAGAAGCTAAGCTTCGCCCCATCAAAGGAATCTGCCCGGGCATTTTTCCCCTGATACTGTGCAAAACATGATGGGATTTCTGTTGTTGTTCTCGTTGCCTAGCAACTGGGAGGGGTGATCAGGACACAGGACAGTTGGAACTGTATCTCATGCTCACTGTCACCTCCTTTTAACCAAAAATATGGCTGCCCTCATGAAATCACAAACATTTGCCTGTTCTTTTAACACAGGGTGGGCAAGAGATTATATAATCTATCTATTTTAATTAACATAACTAATGTAACTTAATGACAATATGTTTGTTTAGGTTGAACTTCCTCTTTAAATATTCTTTTCCTCATGTATCCATTTTATTTTACTCTGGACTTCTATTGTTTAGTTGTGACCGCCTTTTCCATTTTTTTTTCTGTATTCATCAATGCACTATTTTCCTTTTCTTTAATAAATCATTTAAACTCACTTAGACTATGTCTATGACCTGAGTATTTACAGTACTGAACCTGTCTATTTGTGCTATTGTAAAAATATTGTTTATTTAAAACTCAGCTCTGCATCCTTATGCCAGGAATGCTAGGCGGAAGCTGACACAGACCTTGATTAGAAGGCTAAGGGCCCGTTTCCACTAGAGCGAATCCGCATGCGTTGTCTGCATGCAGATTCGCACAGCAAATACAAGTGGATGGCCCTGTTTCCACTTGTCAGTTTTTTCCTGCGTTTTTCTGTGCAGGATTTTTCTGCACGGTAGAGCCTGCAGAATTCGCCTGCGTGAGGAATGCAGGCGATTCGCAGGCTATGTATTTAATAGGGAAAACGCACTTTTTTTGACGCGATTTCGCATGCGAATTCGCATGAAAACTAATGTCAATTGCACCAGGCAGTGACATGGTTAAATTGGCATATACCCTGCCTATGCGAAATCGCAGCAAAAACGCATGCGGAATCGCATCCGCATGCAATCTCGTCAGCGGTGGAATCCCAGCTATTCGCACCGCACTAGTGGAAACGAGCCCTAAAGGTAAAGTTACTTTGCAGACCTGACGTGCAGACTATATACATGCTCAGTAAACACGTGTTGGCAGATATCTAGGTGCCTGTGGACAAGGGTTGTCAGTTTAGATAACTGTGCCCATGACGCTCCGCTCAGTTTGCTGGCACATAGATTGCGGTCCTGGACACTGTAAAATCTTTGTGCATTTTTTCCCTACTCTTACACTAACCCTCACACTAGCTCTCCCTACATCTATTCGGAACTGGCAAGAAACAAGCAGAAAAACACCCGGCCACCGGGAGCCCAATCTGGTGTAGTAACTTCTTGGTTAGGATAGAAATAAAAAATACTAGTGTGATTATACTCACAAGGGTAGGTTGCTTAAAAGAGGCAACCACTCGTATACGCATGTGGAGAAGTACCGTCTCCACTCGGCCTTTTCTTCTGGATCTTTGGTCGCAACTCCAAAATGAAAAAATATTTTTTCAACTCTCCTAAAAGGAGAGAGCGAAAAAATTCCTACTATGTAGGATATAGTAAATGAATTTGGATGGTTGGAGGCGCCCAATTAGAATGATGTATAAACCATCTGAATTGAAGATTTTTTATTAATTTTACGAGAAATCCACTTGTACTGTAATCTATATATCCTCTTCAATTCAGACGGTTTATACATCATTCTAATTGGGCACCTCCAACCATCCAAATTCACTCCCTACATCTATGCCTATCACTAACCTCCCCTACCCGCGCCTAACACTACCGCCCCCCCCCTCCCCCAATCTATGTGTAAAACTAAAGCCTCTACCTATACTTAAAACTATTTCTTTGCTATGAGTTTTGCTACGAAGTAGTAGAACTCCACCGCTGCTATTGTCCACAGGCATCTCCTGTGCACCCAAATCACCGACTGTAAGCGGTAAACCAGTAATGTAGCAGGAGGGGCTATTGGTCAGTAGGTGTTAAGCCCCATACACACGCTCAACAACGGTCTTTTATGCAGCGCAATTGTCAACCAACTTTTGTTGTGAAATAAGTTGAAACAACTAAAAAAAAAGTCTATTGCTATTGTTAACACAGCTGATAAGACTGATAAGAAGTCAATCCAATTGTTTTCAGCTTTTTGAACAATAGCAAAATAAAATTTTGTGTTGTTTCAACCTGTTTAACAACAAAAGTTGTTTGACAATTGTGCTGGATAAAAGACCGCTGTTGAGTGTGTGTATGAGGCTTTAAAAAGTTTGGTAGAAAAGATGGAGGGGCCTAGTGTGTACTTTCCTAACACACACAAAAGAAGAAACATTTACATAGCAAAGTGATTGCTATATATATATATATATATATATATACATATATATATATATATGTATATATATATATATATATATATATATATATATATATATATATATATATATATATATATATATATATATATATATATATATATATATATATATATATCATGGTGTTTTAAGATGATAATGTGCAATTCATTTGCTATGTAAATATTTCATCTTTTGTGTGTGTTAATTCTTTTCCTCATGTATTTACTGTGCACATACATCCATACACACACACACAGTTTTCGACCACTGCATCTTGTATTTGCGCCCCTGGAATCTTCAGTTCAGCACCAGGGGCTTAAAATACACAAACTTGTTTACATTGCCGTTCCCAATCGCTTCGCTGCTGTCGTTAGTTTTCGCGGCAATCCCGCTGTTCCATGATCAGTAAATGAGAGCAGCTTGTTCCCAAACCCGATCACAGTGCCCGGGATGAAAGAAATTAGGTGTCCGCAAGACGCCGCCATTTCACTCACAAAACAAATATAAACAGTTGTTCTGTGTACTATTTATAGTATTTCGGAAGTTAAGTGTAGTGCCATCTTGTGGCCAAAAAGTAAAAATGCACCCCCACACCATTTCATTCATACAATACATTAAAATACTTACATTTTTAGCCCCTTACACACCAACCCTATAGTTACCAAAATAAAACAAAATAAAATGTATGTCATGAGGGTAGAGTACTGTTAATTTTGCAAATAAAGGATTTTAATTAGTGATATAGTATTAAAAAAATTAATCATAAAACAGAAACAAAATACACTTTTATTTCTAGATAAAATGTGACACAATTTAAACGTTGTAATAACTAGGACAGATTTGCAAATAAAATGTGAGGGTTTTAGGTTTCAAAGCACATATTATTTTCAAACTGTAATGGCTGAAAATGGAGACATAAGGTTTTCATTTTTTTATCATAATCCCTAGTGAAAATAAACGTATATATATATACACATTATAGATATAATGAATTGTTTGCGTGGTACAGCTGAGAAATAGACCATTAGTAGCAAAGAACAGAGTCTCATATTCAGGGGCATTACTTGGAATCCCCTGGCCCCCCTGTGAAACTTTGGATGGGGCCCCCTCTTGCCAAACTGCTTCCAGCCTCAGCTTATTACACTCACTCTGTCCATCTCTGATGGAGCAGGACTGGCTCTGAAACCTTCTCCAGCATCAGTACAGTACAGAGCACTTGGGGAGGGGTAGAGAGGTTGGGGTGGAGCGCTGTACAGAAGAGCCTGCTGCACACTGCAGAGGGAATGTCTACAAATCTTTGTCTGCAAAACTTTGTATGATTCCTTATCAGTGGCTGAACAGATGCAGTCATTAGAACACTTGTGCAGAGAGCAGAACATTTTTTCTCTCCTTCTCCTTAGTTGACAGTCTCTCTGGACGGGGCCCCTTGTGGCTTCTGGGCCCCCCTGCAGCTGCATCTATTGTTATGCCCCTGCTCATATTGTTTCCAGTACCGGAAGAGTTAAGAAATTTCAATTGTTATCTACGCAAAAAAGCTTCTCCGAGGAGTCAGTCCTATTTCCTGAAGCAATTATACATCAAAGAAACAGTGAGAGGCAGGTTGAGATTAGGTTATACTACAGGGGAGTTCAAAGAGTCATTAGCTCTACTATGTTTTATAGTTTAATACATAGTGTGTGATTTGTGATTACAAATATGACAGAATGATGCAAATGTTATAAAAAAAACAAAACTATATAACTGAAAATAAAAAAATATGAGACTTTTCTTTGCTAGTAATGTTCTATCAATGAACTACACATACAATTCATTATATCATATCATTATATCCATTATATCATAATTTATTTTTTTTTCTTTAGTTTCACTTTAAAGCGCACAAAATAAAAAATTTTTTTATCAAAAAGTACCACCCAATGAAAGATTAATTTGTGGCAAATAAATAATACATAGATCTTTTTGATGTGATAAGGAATGATAAAGTTATTGGATAATGAATGGGAGGAGCATGATATAAAAATTGTTCTGGTTTTTAAAGGGAAGGTTCAAGGACTAACAAAAAAAAATAAAAATACATATCCACTTACCTGGGGCTTCCTCCAACCCGTGGCAGGCAGGAGGTGCCCTCGGCGCTGACGTTATCGGACGTCCTCCGAGCTGTACAGCCCGGAGGACGTCCGATGACGTCAGCGCGCCGGCATGAAACGCACAATGGAGCGCAGAAGAAGCCCGACCTGGCCGCCGGCCTGGCCAGGTCGGGTCGGAGACCACCGGGAGCCTGCGGAGCGGCACCGAGGGCACCTCCTGTCTGCCACGGGCTGGAGGAAGCCCCAGGTAAGTGGATATGTATTTTTACTTTTTAGTCCCTGAACCTTCCCTTTAAGGGGGAAAAAAACCTGTGGTTGGGTAGTGGGTACACACACACATTGTATATTTTTTTTTTATTACTTATTTACATTTAGCTTCCTAAACATATTCTATTAGCTAAGTGTCCCAGGAGTGACTCGATTGTATATTTATATATGACTGTTTTGATCTTTACTGCTTATCTTATTTTTTGTGCTTAGTAGTGATGAGCCGAATATAAAAATTCTGGGTTCGCAAATTTCGAACATGAATTTACGCAAAAAATTGCGAATATACGAATCCGGCGAATCTCGATAGACTTCAATGGGCAGGAGAATTTTAACACCTACCAAGACTGTTTCTGACCACAAAAGTGATGTAAAAGTTATTTCAAGGGGCCTAACACCTGGATGGGGGCATGCCAGAGGGGGATTCATGGCCAAAAAGTTTAACCAAAAATTACGGAGATGGCACAGAGTCGTGTTTTAATCGCTGAAGGGCAGAAATCATCTTACATTCCTAAATTGGTGGAATAAAGCGCTTTAAAACATCTGGCGTGTGTACATGTTGATGAGATACTAAAAGGGTTATGCCTTCACACTGACAGACGAAACGCAGCATTTAACGCACCACAGTCTGCAAACAACCGCAAAGACCTTTAGTGATTATGTCAGGTGCGCATATCTTTGTTTTTACTAGTTGACACCTCCAGGACATAAATGTTAGTCCTCTTGGTGGCAATCTTTGTGTAGTGGTGTGTAGTGGCTGCCATGCTTGTGAGCACAATCATGGGAGTGCGGGCAATCATGGTCCAGACTTCCATCCTCTATGGTCAGGCTGAGGTAGTCCAATGACTGTTAAGTGTCCAAAAAAACACCGATTCTGCACTGAGGCCTTAAGGTGGTCACTAATGATAAAATTTGCTGAACAATCAATTACGAACGATTCTTCGTATGAACGATCATAAATGATCATTTGGGACCATTAACTACTTACTGCACCAGGTGCAGTATAATCATGTCCTGGGAAACTTCATTTGAAATCCCAGAGACGCGAAAGTTAGTCAATGGCAGCGTATCATTACCACCGGTTAGCGGGGACATGAATGAATGGTAACACAGTTCCCATTCATTAATCTAAGTCCCCGATTCAATGAACGTCAGCGTCTATGAAACACCTGCATTCATTGTATCTTCCGGCTGTTACAGTGCACGCGTTACTTCCGATTCACATCCTTACGTACGTGAATCGGAAATAGTGACTGAGGACATCTTGTGGCCAAATAGTAAAACTACATCAAAAAACATTTTAGCTAATAAAAATACCTACACTTACATTTAAAATAAAATATTCCCCTCCCACACTCCCCCATAGTACCCAAACATGTATAATATATACATACTTTATATAGGGACTGAACTTTTGTAATAATTATTTCAAGGGGGTATGTTACTGTTGTTTTTGTGCGGGCTTCTAAATAGTGATGGACGCAAAACGAAAAAAATGCACCTTTCCAAATAAAATATTGGCGCCATATATTGTACTAGGGAAAAGCTTTAAATGTTGCAATAACCGGGACAAATGGTCAAATAAAATGTGTGGGTTTTATCCACAGTAGAACGCTTTAACACTATGGCCAAAAATGGATAAATAATTAATTGTTTCCATTTTTTCTTATTATTCCAATTAAAATGTGTTTAGAATAAAAAAATTCTTAGCATAATGTACCTCCCAAAGAAAGCCTAATTGGTGGCGAAAAAAACAAGATATAGATCATGCAGGAGAACAGAAGCGCCAAAGGGATAAAAGGAAGCTAAATGAGCTTAAAAAACCAAATTCTTGGTAAATAGAGGAGGTAGTGGTGGACTTACCTCCTCCAAATAGACACACAACGACTGTAGTAAAGACAGTCAATACATTTTTTTATGAACTCCAAATATGCAACGCGTTTCGCAGGTTTGATCCCGCTTCATCAGGCAATAACAATGAAGCAATAGCATTCGTGGTCAGTAGAAGAGCCAGGCCCCTCTGGGATATAGATCATGTCGCTGTGATGAATTGTGATTAAGTTATTAGCGAAAGAAAGGGAGGAGCGCTGACAGGTGAAAATTGCTCTGATCCTAAAGGGTAAAAACCCCTCAGTGGTCAAGTGGTTAATGGACTAAAAGGTTCAAACCAATCTTATCAGATGAATAAAATTTATACGAATTTAAGTTCAATCCGTTCGTTAGGAGATTTTTGTCCATTAGAGGTTCCAAACGATCATTTACGATTGTTCATATGAAGAATCATTCGTAATCGATCATTCAGCAAATTGTATCATTAGTGGCCCCCTTTATACAGGAGGCAGTAGTGGATACTAGATGCCAGTAGTGGTGGAGGATTATTGGGTTATGGTCGGTGCACTACTAGGACCAGCTGACCTGTCTCCTACAGCATTGAGGTTTTACACAGGGGCCAGTAGATACTAGATTAGAGATGGCCCGAATAGTTCGCCAGCGAACTTGTTTGCGCGAACCCCATCGTGCTGCGTTCACTGCGAACCGCAAACACATAACGAGTTCGACCCGCCCCCTATACCACATCATTGGGCTAAACTTTGACCCTCTACATCATGGCAGCCAATCAGGCTGCACTCCCTCCTGGACCCCCGCCCCTATAAAAACGCTGCTGCGTTGGCCATCTTTTCACTCTGTCTGCTGCGTGCTTAGCGAGAGAAGGGAGAGACATTGCTGCAGAGATGAGATAGGGAAAGCGTTAGTTAGGTCTTGTTAGCTTGCTCCTTGCTGATATTTGTTGCTGAAAAGCTCCCCATAAAAGCTCTTTTGAGAGCTAATGTTCTTGTGATGTGTTTTTTTTTGTGTGTGTGTGTGCCACTGACACTGCATATATACAGCCCTGTCTGTTGCAGCTGGCCCTTGCTATACTGTGCCAGGCCTAGCACAGTCAGTGCATACCTTTCACTGCATCTGTGTGACTGCACATTGTATTATACCAGTCACTGCATACCTTTCACTGCATCTGTGTGACTGCACACTGCATTATACCAGTCACTGCATACCTTTCACTGCATCTGTGACTGCACATTGTATTATACCAGTCACTGCAAACCTTTCACTGCATCTGTTTGACTGCACACTGTATTATACCAGTCACTGCATACCTTTCACTGCATCTGTGTGAATGCACGCTGTATTATACCAGTCACTGCATACCTTTCACTGCATCTGTGTGACTGCACACTGTATTAAGACCCACGTAGGGACAACTGCCTTACAAAGGCACAGGATGAAGAAGCACAAACAGCAATGAGATGACCACCTGAGGAAAAGCAGCACACAAACACAAAGCCACCCTCTGCCTCCTCTTCCTCCTTCAGGTGCAGCATCTTCAGCCGCTTCATCCCTTGCACCTTCACAGCCACCCTCTTCCACTCCGCCTCTCACCTTGAGCGGTTCCTGCTCCTCTTCCCACAGCAGCCAGGTGTCTGTTAAGGAAATCTTTGAGCAGAAGAAGCCAATGTCTGCCAGTCACCCCCTTGCCCAGCGTCTGACATCTGGCTTGGCGGAACTGTTAGCTCGCCAGCTGGTGGACTCTGAGGCCTTCCGAAAATTTGTGGCGATTGGGACACCGCAGTGGAAGATACCAGACCGCAATTATTTTTCTAAAATGGCGATACCCAAACTGTACCGTGATGTTGAAAGGCAAGTGGTGTCATCTCTGGCACACAGCGTTGGGTCAAGGGTCCATCTGACCACGGATGCCTGGTCTGCAAAGCATGGTCAGGGCATGTACATTACTTATACAGCACATTGGGTCCTTCCTTGGATGTGTGGTGGTAGCTGTTTCTCAGGCTCCCACTCCGAACTGGAATCGAACCCTGATTCCTGGCCCATTACCCATGGTCACTATGGTACTGAGAAAGTACCATGGAAAGTGTATCACACAGTTGAATAAATGGCAGACTTGCCCTCCATAACAGATTCTCATTAAAGGATTTCAAGTTTATTCAAATTGCAGACGATACGCGGAAAATGTCCCCCAAAAAATGAAGCAGGATCTCAGATTTTTTTTTGTATACTATTGCTTATGAAAATTCAGATTAAAGGGAAACTGCCCCATTCACTACCATTTGTTGCTTAATGAAATACGAATTTTCGATGCAAAAAATCTACTGCAAAATGGTCAAGTGGAAACATAACCTTATATTGCGCTTTTCTCCTGGCAGACTAAAATTGCGTTTGCATAGAGATATATTGCCCCTACACAGCACACCTATTCTTTTTCAATAGAAATCTGCTGCCCAATGCAGTGCAATGCTATGCGGCCATCGGTCATTTGCTAGCTGCTTGTTTGTTTAAATAAATAACACGTGTAGCAGTATTCCAAATCAAAGAATATGATGTACTTTGCACTAAATTGATTTCTGCAATACTATTTTCTGGACATGGTGTCTTTTACTTTGGACTCTTCCTAAGGTCAAAATTGAGTTTCTCTACTTACAAAACATGACTGAAAACCACTTAGTAGGATTTAGAAAGGACATGACAATTGTTTTTCCTCTCTACTAGCTAAGTAATCTGTGTTTAATTGTTTAACTAATTTAAAATCAACTTGAATAGTGTCAGGGGCATTTTGGTGGTCGCCTATATCTCACCACTCCTGCCGCCCTCTCGCACAAAAAATTCCCAACATGTCCGATAAGACTTAAAGAGGAGCTGTTATGTATAAGGTCTCATAGAGAAAAAAAACACATATATCAGTAGCTAAATATTGGCTGTACTTACATTACATATGCATTTCACTGTCCACGTTTGGATTTCACAGAATTTTTATATAGTATTTGCAGAGATTGATGCTCCTGACAGGTTTGACTGTCTTGTATGAAGCCAATTGTGATGTAATATCCTCCCTTACCCTGCTTCCTGATTGATGATTATTTATCCCTCCCAAGTTCCAGCCCTCAGACACTCCCACCAGTCTCTGGTCTAACGGACAAATTGTCTGTCACTCAGGGGGTAGGGTGGGGGGGGGGGCAAGGGGGGGTGCGGGCGATCATGTTGTCAGTGGGGGGGGTGCGGGTGATCGTCCTGGGGAGGCTGTCAGATGAACAGAGGTAAGCCGTTTTAGTTCTATACTGGGAATTCCGGATCTTTTCAATGATCCGGATGATTCGAATCGGATCATTGAAAAGATCCGGATCTTTGAACCGAATCTTTGAATTACTTACAGCAGAGTGAGAGAAGCTGCAGTTCCTGTTTCTTCCAGACATCCACTGTGAACCAAATCTCGAATGATTCGACTCACAAAAAAGATCCGGATCAAAGATCCGAATCGTTCATGATCCGGACAACACTACAGTGCAGTGAATATGTGGCTAGGAACAATAGCCGACTCCTGCAGTATAATCTAATGCAACATGTGCACTGTGAACAGCACATTCATTTTTCAGTGCTGTGAGTTGGGCTGCTGTTACAGGCTGCTGTAAGATGAGCATGTTACGTCCCACTGTGAAAGCAGCCTTAGGGCGGGATAGGGAAATGAAGGGGAGGACCTCCCTGCACTCCCTGTGCAGTGGAGAGAAAAAAACCCTCCCAGCATGCTCTGCAGTATCTGTTATGCAGCCTGCATCCTCCTTAGGAGCTTTTGGATAAAGAGGATTGCTATTCAGCCAACAACAAAGTAAGAGAGATTTTTAACTTCAGTATTGCCTTTTTGGGTTCCTTCTAAACTGTTCAACACAGGAGAATAGAGGTTTAAATTAGCTTTTGTAGCCTAACAGTTACTCTTTAAAACTGTTTATTATTAATCCAAAGGGAATCATTCAGATATATTGAGGCTAGCAGATGACATCACCTTCAATCCAAGTGATTGAATTGGCTGGGAATTCAACAAAAACATTGATACATGCAGAGGCATAGCTAGGGTTTTCAGCGCCCATGGACAAAGACTGACTTAGTGCCCCCCGCCCACACACACAAACACACACACAAACAGGTGGTTGTGCGGCACATGAAGTGGGCATGGTCATGCAGATTGTGGGCGTGGGTCATGTGTGGAGCCAAATGTACATCGTCCATCTGCATAACAGCAGGCTCCATATACAGTACAATCTCTTTATAGTGAACTTCAAGGGATGGGGCGGCCAAGTGGTTTACTACATCAGAAGTTTACTATATCAGAATTGGGCATACATTGTACACTCCTAGCCAAAACAAGCCACTTCTCTCCCCCCCAAAAAAAATCAGGGACAGATTGATCTTCTGCTGAAAGTATGGCGAATGGACTGCTGAGGACTGGGGCAAAGTCATATTCTCAGATGAATCCCCTTTCTGATTTTTTGGGGCATCTGGAAAAAGGCTTGTCAGGAGAAGAAAAGGTGAGCGCTACCATCAGTCCTGTGTCATGCCAACAGTAAAGCATCCAGAGACCATTCATGTGTGGTGTTGCTTCTCATCCAAGGGAGTGGGCTCACTCACAATGTTGCCAAAAAAAACAAAGCCATGAATGGTACCACAACACCCTCCAACAGCAACTTCTTCCAACAATCCAACAACAGTTTGGTGAAGAACAATGCATTTTCCAGCACAATGGAGCACTGTGTTATACGGCAAAAGTGATAACCAGTGGTGCTCAACAGAGCTCGAATATTCGAGTAGCTCGAATATTCGAGCTCTTTTTCAGCTATTCGAGCTCGGTATTCGAGCTCCGAATAGCTGGAGCTATTCGAATGGGCTATTCGAGTGAACTCGAATAGCCCATTCACTATTCGCGCTATTCGAGCTAACAGCGCTATTCGAGCTCGAATACCGAGCTCGAATAGCGTCATAGCCCAGATTGATGTCCTTAGAGCCAATCAGAGGGCTCCCAGGCCCTCTGACGGCAGCCAATCACTGAGGGGGACCCTGGCCAGCCCCTACCCTATAAATAGCGGCCGCCATGTTGTGTTTCTCCGTCCTTGTCTGACTTTGCACAGAGAGAGATCTGCTCCTTTGTGCGTTGGCTTAGCAAGAGCTTTATTGTGGTCATTTACCTAGCGTTTTTGCTCACATACACCTCCTATATACACCTATATTGTTGTTAGTTAGATAGACATTGTATTTTAGTTAGTAGCTTTTGTGTTACATAGAGAGAGACTCAGACAGCTGCTGCAGGCTTACAGCTTTAGGCCTCAGGGCCTTGCCTGTGTGGGCAGCTGTTCTCTCCTGTCCTCTGTTTATTTCTCATCTATACCAGTATTTCTGCTGTCCCTTAGTACTGATTGATTGTATTTTGTATTGTAGTTATATACTGTAACTGTACTAGGACATTCACTCAGTCACTGTTCATAGGCTACTAGCTCCTGCGTGTGCGTGCAGTGCACTCACTGTCTGTGTACTGTACACACACACTCTATTTCCTTCTGAATAGTTATATACTGTAACTGTACTAGGACACTCACTCACTGTCACTGTTCATAGGCTACTAGCTCCTGCGTGTGCGTGCACTCACTGTCTGTGTACTGTAGTGTACACACACTCTGTTTCCTTCTGAATAGTTATATACTGTAACTGTACTAGGACACTCACTGTCACTGTTCATAGGCTACTAGCTCCTGCGTGTGCGTGCACTCACTGTCTGTGTACTGTAGTGTACACACACTCTATTTCCTTCTGAATAGTTATATACTTGTCAGGAACTATGTCTTTTTCTTCCTGCTGGTGGCAGCAAATGCATGATTTTGTCAGTTATTTAATCAGCCACCAGCAGATGGCTCTGTCGTCGTTTATTCCTGACCTCACCTACAGATGGCGCAAGAAACCTTGTGTATGGACTCTCTTCCACCAGCAGAGGTCACCACCATTCTGTTATCTCTGCAAATTGTTGCAGCAGGTGATTGGACATATAAGGACTGCTCTGGCTTGCAGCAGGTGCCAGAACTTCCGTTCCCTTGCCCTGAGGAGCTGCCTGGCCTCTCCTGTCTCTTGTATCTGATCCTTGATATCCTGTCTGTACCTATCTGTCTTACCTGAAACTTGGCTTGTTTGACTACGATTATTGTATGCTGAATTGGTCCTGCGTCTCTTGTATATTTACCCTGTATATTATTGTATATATTTGCATTGTGTATTTTGGTATTAGTTAGATAGATAGATAGGCTGGGGTGGTTTGGGGTTATGTATGTGGTGTCTTGGAATTTTGCTATTTGTCTGCATTGCTGTGCTTACTTCACTGGTACACTCTATAATAAACGGGTGTTTAAACTTATTCAAATCCTGTCTTGTGTTTCTCTGCCATTGTGGTGTTCCCTAAGCAAACCTGGTTATAACAGTAAGTTCTGGCCCTATATCACACCACTGCAGAAAACACTGGTTCCAGGATTTGTATAACATGGATTATCAAGAGGCTTTATATTTTGTTTTACTGGCTGAAGAAAATAAGGACCATTGCTATGATTTTCTCTCAGAGTATTCTAAACCTTACTTGCAGCAGACTTATGCTAATATGTATGGTTTCATTAAGCAACGCCTGTTCACTACACAGGAGGCCCAGGCTTTTGTTGAAGTATTGAGGGAAGTAGCTTTCCCTCCAGCGCGGGATGAATATTCCCCACCTTTTGATAAGGAATTGGTTCAGAGTCTAATCTATTTATTAGAGGATGATGAGGAGACATTTATAGATTATTACAAAAAAAAGGATGAGACATTCCTGCAGAGTTGTATTAATTCAGTACAGTTACTAATTCGTCATGGAATCTGTAAGCATGAATCTGCTTTTCCTTTAATTTTCACCTGGAACTCTCTGTCTACTTTGCTCAACTCTCCTCCTCCACCTGTTAACTCTTTATTCACCTCTCTCGGCCAAGCTCCTCAGCATTCCCGCAATCAGCACTCAATTCCCACTGCAAAGAAGTCTAATTCCGCTCTAAAAGTTGTCAGCAAGGTTAAGCCCAGGCGAAAATATTTTTCCACAGCCTCTATTCATCATTTGCCATCGGAAACTCTCAATCTGGTTCAGCCCGCACAAACTGGAGTGCAGCCCGCACAGACTCTGGTTCAGCCCGCACAAACTGGAGTGCAGCCCGTACAGACCCTGACTCAATCGGCACAAACTGTGGTACAGCCCGCACAGTCTCTGGTACAGTTTCCTAAAACCTTGTATGTTTCCAGCCAGATAGCTGAAAAGGAGTATGCGCCCAATCAGATAGCAGAAAATGTATGTGCATCCAGTCAGATTACAGTTGATGTGTGTGATCCCAGCCAGGCTGCAAGCAATCTGTATGTATCCAGTCATATTGCAGTAGATGTGTGTGATCCCAGCCAGGTTACAAGCAATCTGTGTGCATCCAGTCAGGTTGCAGTGGATGTGTGTGATCCCAGCCAGGTTACAAGCAATCTGTGTGCATCCAGTCAGGTTGCAGTGGATGTGTGTGATCCCAGCCAGGTTACAAGCAATCTGTGTGCATCCAGTCATATTGCATTAGATGTGTGTGATCCCAGCCAGGCTGCAAGCAATCTGTATGTATCCAGTCAGATTGCAGTTGATGTGTGTGATCCCAGCCAGGCTGCAAGCAATCTGTATGCATCCAGTCAGATTACAGTTGATGTGTGTGATCCCAGCCAGGCTGCAAACCATTTGTATGCATCCTGTCATAGTGCAGTAGATGTGTGTGATCCCAGCCAGGCTGCAAGCAATCTGTATGCATCCAGTCAGATTGCAGTAGAGATGTGTGATTCAAGCTGGGTTGTAGACAATATTAATGCTCTCAGTCAGACTGAGGAAAATTCCTATGCTTCTAGCCAGATTACAGAAAACTCATTTGCTTCCAGTTGGACACCGGAAAATTTAAATATTCCTGGTCAATTTACAAAGATGTTTTTTAGTTTCTGCTCAGCCCAGGGTCCAGCCAGACGCTCAGCCCAGGGTCCAGCCAGACGCTCAGCCCAGGGTCCAGCCAGACGCTCAGCCCAGGGTTCAGCCAGCCGCTCAGCCTAAGGTCCAGCCAGCCGCTCAGCCTAAGGTCCAGCCAGCCGCTCAGCCTAAGGTCCAGCCAGCCGCTCAGCCTAAGGTCCAGCCAGCCGCTCAGCCCAGGGTCCAGCCAGCCGCTCAGCCCAGGGTCCAGCCAGCCGATCAGCCCAGGGTCCAGCCAGACGCTCAGCCCAGGGTCCAGCCAGACGCTCAGCCCAGGGTCCAGCCAGACGCTCAGCCCAGGGTCCAGCCAGACGCTCAGCCCAGGGTCCAGCCAGACGCTCAGCCCAGGGTCCAGCCAGACGCTCAGCCCAGGGTCCAGCCAGACGCTCAGCCCAGGGTCCAGCCAGACGCTCAGCCCGATTCCCAGCCAGATGCTCAGCCCGAGGCCCAGTGTTCTCTTTTTACTGTCCAATCTGTTAATTTAAAGTGTCTGTCTGTAGAGCAACCAGATCTCACTCTGCTCAAGTTAGTTTTGTTTCCATCAACAGTAAAAGTTATTCCTCGCTGTCCTTCTTGGGATAAGCTCAGGGACTGTAACCTGGTGGCCACCAGTAGCAAAGACCATCGACCCTTGCAGGACGCTCTGGTGAATACCGAGTGGTCACCTAAATTCCATGCTTTGGGTTTGTCCTCTCCTTTGTGCCAGTGTCAACAGCTTTCAAAATTATCAACAGTTTTTTACCAACTTCTACTCACAGTCCCTCAGATACCTGTTGCTACACTATGGACTTTATCTACCTTGTTACCAGCACCAGTTGCCCTTCTACAGAAACCATTTAACTCTCCACAGTTTCCAGTGCCTCCAGTTAACTCTCCACAGTTTCCAGTGCCTCCAGTTAACTCTCCACAGTTTCCAGTGCCTCCAGTTAACTCTCCACAGTTTCCAGTGCCTCCAGTTAACTCTCCACAGTTTTCAGTGCCTCCAGTTAACTCTCCACAGTTTCCAGTGCCTCCAGTTAACTCTCCACAGTTTCCAGTGCCTCCAGTTCACTCTCCACAGTTTCCAGTGCCTCCAGTTTACTTTCCACAGCTTCCAGTGCCTCCAGTTAACTCTCCACAGCTTCCAGGTGCCTCTTCAGCACAGACTCCAAGTGCCTCTTCAGCACAGACTCCAGGTGCCTCTTCAGCACAGACTCCAGGTGCCTCTTCAGCACAGACTCCAGGTGCCTCTTCAGCACAGACTCCAGGTGCCTCTTCAGCACAGACTCCAGGTGCCTCTTCAGCACAGACTCCAGGTGCCTCTTCAGCACAGACTCCAGGTGCCTCTTCAGCACAGACTCCAGGTGCCTCTTCAGCACAGACTCCAGGTGCCTCTTCAGCACAGACTCCAGGTGCCTCTTCAGCACAGACTCCAGGTGCCTCTTCAGCACAGACTCCAGGTGCCTCTACAGCACAGCTTCCAGTTGCCTCTACAGCACAGCTTCCAGTTGCCTCTACAGCACAGCTTCCAGTTGCCTCTACAGCACAGCTTCCAGTTGCCTCTACAGCACAGCTTCCAGTTGCCTCTACAGCACAGCTTCCAGTTGCCTCTACAGCACAGCTTCCAGTTGCCTCTACAGCACAGCTTCCAGTTGCCTCTACAGCACAGCTTCCAGTTGCCTCTACAGCACAGCTTCCAGTTGCCTCTACAGCACAGCTTCCAGTTGCCTCTACAGCACAGCTTCCAGTTGCCTCTACAGCACAGCTTCCAGTTGCCTCTACAGCACAGCTTCCAGTTGCCTCTACAGCACAGCTTCCAGTTACTTGTAAAGTATCTGTTTCCACCTTGCATTGGTGCTTATGGCCTTATGCTTGGGAATCCCCCTTGCCACCCATCTTGGACACTGTAGTGGCAAGTCTGAAGAATCTTGTTTTGGATCTTGAGATTCTTTTGTTGTTTGTGAGGAGCGTCCAGAGGCCGCTCCTAAAGGGGGGGGTAATGTCAGGAACTATGTCTTTTTCTTCCTGCTGGTGGCAGCAAATGCATGATTTTGTCAGTTATTTAATCAGCCACCAGCAGATGGCTCTGTCGTCGTTTATTCCTGACCTCACCTACAGATGGCGCAAGAAACCTTGTGTATGGACTCTCTTCCACCAGCAGAGGTCACCACCATTCTGTTATCTCTGCAAATTGTTGCAGCAGGTGATTGGACATATAAGGACTGCTCTGGCTTGCAGCAGGTGCCAGAACTTCCGTTCCCTTGCCCTGAGGAGCTGCCTGGCCTCTCCTGTCTCTTGTATCTGATCCTTGATATCCTGTCTGTACCTATCTGTCTTACCTGAAACTTGGCTTGTTTGACTACGATTATTGTATGCTGAATTGGTCCTGCGTCTCTTGTATATTTACCCTGTATATTATTGTATATATTTGCATTGTGTATTTTGGTATTAGTTAGATAGATAGATAGGCTGGGGTGGTTTGGGGTTATGTATGTGGTGTCTTGGAATTTTGCTATTTGTCTGCATTGCTGTGCTTACTTCACTGGTACACTCTATAATAAACGGGTGTTTAAACTTATTCAAATCCTGTCTTGTGTTTCTCTGCCATTGTGGTGTTCCCTAAGCAAACCTGGTTATAACAATACTGTAACTGTACTAGGACACTCACTGTCACTGTTCATAGGCTACTAGCTCCTGCGTGTGCGTGCACTCACTGTCTGTGTACTGTAGTGTACACACACTATTTCCTTTTGAATAGTTATATACTGTAACTGTACTAGGACACTCACTGTCACTGTTCATAGGCTACTAGCTCCTGCGTGTGCGTGCACTCACTGTCTGTGTACTGTAGTGTACACACACTCTATTTCCTACTATACTACTGATTATTGTAACTTCTAGTTGTACTTACTGACTCTGTAACTACTTACTTACTGTACTAGAGTAGACACTCACTCAGTCACCTCGCCCACCAACCCACTCCATTAAAGTACCCCACTTTTCACCCGCCCTTTTAAAAAACGTTTGTGTTTACGCCCAAAACATCGAAGATGTCTGGAAGTGGCAGCCAGCGCGGTTTGGGCAAGAGGAAGGGCAGCAAGGGAATCAGGAGGAGAGGGAGCAGCATTGTGGCAAGCCTCGGGCGCGGCCGCGCCACCATGCACAGTTCCGCAGCAGCAGCGTCAGTGGCTAACATTCCTCCTATAGCCACTGGCCGTGAACGCCTTGGGCGCCGCCCAGCAGGAGCATCTGCAACTCACGCTGCAGAGACACAGCAGCAGCAGCGTGTAGCACCTGCTCCGATTTTCCTCCAGCCGGGTCGGAAACGTCCCATTGAGGAAAAGGATGCAGACACTGTGGTGCAACTGATGACGGAGGATGAGCAGTCCGCCATCAGCTCTGCATCCGAGGCCTCCACCCTCACCACCACCACCACCACCACCCCTGTTCGCAGCAGCCGCCCAGCAGGGCCTGGGGAGGAGGCCAGTTCACCGTCACTCGCCGACCTGTCATTCAGCAGTCTTTTGACCCCAGGCATCATGAGTAAATTGTCTGCTGTTGTTGGCGATCTTGAGGAGGAGATGCTGATGGGCACTTTGGGGGATGAGGGATTGGACAGCAAGACTGTGGCGACAGTCAAGCAGCCCATCCATGCATCAGGAGAGGCGTTTGGGGGGTCATCATCCCAGCAGGACATGTTTCAGGAGGGGGAGGATGATGATGACACGGTGACAGACAGAGACTGGGTGCCACCAGCTCCAGGGGATGTCGTCATCAGCAGCTCTGAGGAGGAGGAGGAGGATGCGCTTGTGGGCCTTGCAAGGAGGTGCATCATTGCAAGCATTGGCAGCAGTAGGCAGGTCCCCCAGCCTGCTGGTGTCTCAGGCTCAGCAGCAGCAGCAGCAGCATCTGCCAGTACCACCACCAGCCGCACCCAAGCCCCCCCCCCCCCCAACCACCACAGGGAGACAGGCAGCAGCGGTTCCATGCCGTAGGGGGTTGTTTTTGTCACCAATCTGGCGCTTTTTCACCATGCCCACAGTGTACAGCAAGTACGCCACTTGCAACCACTGTCAGCGGAAGTTGAGCAGAGGTGCAGACCCCTTAAAGTTCAGCACCAGCTCGCTCATCAACCACCTTGCTGCGAAACATTTCCACCAGCATAAGGAGTTCCAGAGGCTGAAGGCATCTGGTGCTGGCAGTGGCACCACACCCATCACTGCACAGCCTTCAGCAGCAGCAGCAGCAGCAACAGCAGCCACCCGCCCTCCTGCTCCTCCAGCAGCACCAGCAGGAGTGCGGAAACGCACTGCTCCTCCCCCCTCTGCAACTCCTGCCGCCGACACTGAGGCCTGTTCTGGCAGCCAGTCCTCAGTGGCCTCCTCTGCTGTGTCTGCTGATTCCCGTGCCAGCAAAAGGCCACGCCAGAGCCTTTTGAGCGAGTCCTTCCAGGGTTAAAAACAGGGAACACCAAGAGCCCCAATAGTGTAATTCGTACTGGACAAGGTGGCAATAAGTTTGTATTGCTAAATACTCACAAGTCAGGGTCACCAGCAGGCAACCACTGTAAAGGCAGGTGGGGAGATTGTCCTGACCCCACTCAGGATTAAGAAGTCGCTCTCTGTAGACAGGAAGAAAGGGTAGCAACCCTCCACCAAGGGTGGACTCAAAATTGTATACAATGAACAGAGGCGCCAAAAGTATAAGATTAGATTAAATGAGCTTAAAAACCAACTTAAATGGCAAAATTGAAGGAGGAAGTGGTGGTCTTACCTCCCTCAAGCAGACACGACAACGACTGCGATTCAGACAGTCAAACACATTTATTAGGAACTCCAAAAAGAAATGCAACGCGTTTCGCAGGTTCAACCCCGCTTCATCAGGCAATATAGGGAGGAGTATCAAACAATCTGCACAAGGATTCAAATTAAGCGCCTCTGAGGCGCTTAATTTGAATCCTTGTGCAGATTGTTTGATACTCCTCCCTATATTGCCTGATGAAGCGGGGTTGAACCTGCGAAACGCGTTGCATTTCTTTTTGGAGTTCCTAATAAATGTGTTTGACTGTCTGAATCGCAGTCGTTGTCGTGTCTGCTTGAGGGAGGTAAGACCACCACTTCCTCCTTCAATTTTGCCATTTAAGTTGGTTTTTAAGCTCATTTAATCTAATCTTATACTTTTGGCGCCTCTGTTCATTGTATACAATTTTGAGTCCTTCCAGGGGGTGGTTAGGGCTCTGCCTCCCAGCAGCCGTCGCGTGCGGCAGCTGAACGGCTTGCTGGCACGGGCCATGTGCTCCCAACTCCTGCCGTACACGCTCGTGCAGGAGGGGAGCGACATTCGTGCGCTGCTTGCTTGCGCAGCCCCAGACTGGCAGCTCCCCAGCAGACACTTCTTCGCCCGCAAGGCCATTCCTGCACTGCACCGCTTTGTGATGGCCAATGTGGAGCGAGGGCTGGAGCACGCGGTTGGTGAAAGGGTCCACGTCACCATGGACTCCTGGAGCAGCCGCTTCGGGACAGGCTGCTACCTGTCCTTCACTGTCCACTGGGTCAGCTTGGTGGAAGGGAGTGAGGATGGGAGAGCAGCAGCGGGCACAGCAGCAGCAGCAACACAGTGGGTGGTGCCACCCCGCAGGGTCGGGGGAACTGCAGCAGGTTCCTCCGATCCTCTGCCATCCTCCGGCACACCTGGCCAAACCCCCCGCCTCAGCAGCAGCGTGAAGGCCCGCCACTGCCAAGCGCTGCTGCACTTGGTCAGCCTTGGGAAGACCAAGCTGACGGCAACCCATGTGTTGGCCAAACTCCAGGAGCAGGAGAGGATTTGGCTGACCCCCAGAGGCCTCAGAGTCGGAGAGGTGGTGGCCGACAATGGGGCCAATCTGGTTGCCGCAATAGACAGGGGAAACCTGACCCACATCCCCTGTCTTGCCCACGTGCTGAACCTGGTGGTGCAGAAGTTCTTGCGCACCTACCAGGGGATGGGCGAACTGCTGGAAACGGCAAGGAACGTTGTGCGTCACTTCCGGCGCTCGGCTGCAGCCTGTGCGAGCCTGGAAGACGTGCAAAAGGAGCTGGAGCTGCCACGCCATCGGCTGATCCTTGACGTTCTGACTCGCTGGAACTCCACCCTGGCGATGTTGGAGCGTCTGGTTGAACAGAAGCACGCTGTCAACCAGTACCTTGCCCTGGCCACTGTTTCCGCCGCTCAGAGAAGGGACAAGACCAGCAACATCCCATCCATCGTCCCCGATGATGACTGGAGGCACATGCAGCAGGTGTGCTTAGTGCTGGCTCCCTTTCTGCAGGCCACTAACATGGTGAGCAGGGACCATGCTATGGTCTGCGAGTGGGTGCCCCTGGTTTGTCTGCTGAACAGGGCCCTCGATGCTTTGCTGGAACAGGGAGTGGCAGCCTTGGACCAGCAGGAGCGGCAAGCAGCTGCACAGTCCACCTCTGAGGGGGAGGAGGAGGAGGACTTGGTGGAGGTCCCTGACCTTGCTGCTGATGAGGGGGAGCAGCACAGCGCAGCTGAGTTGGTGCGGGGGTGGAGAGAGGATGAGGCTGACGAGGCAGAGGAGGAGGATGAGGACAGCACTGCCATCGATGTGCCAGCACACGTGGCCCGCCTCTTCCCAATGGCAGCGCACATGCTGGCGTGCCTGCGCAAGGACCCCAGGGTGATCCAGATGAAGCAGAGGGAGGACATCTGGATCAGCATGATGTTGGACCCACGCCTCAAGGGGAAGTTGAGCCAGTTCCTGCCGCCTGCAGGAGGAGACCCAGCGCAACAAATAAGGAGCTTGCAGCAGGCCCTTGTTGAGTGCTTGGAGGAAGCCTTCCCCCAGCCTTCCACCCCCACTGTCCAGCAGCCAGCACAGAGGCAGCAGCAGGTGCCTGCATCCAGCAGCAAGCGCCCCACAGACCTGCTGTCTCTCAGCCACGAGCTCTACAGGACTGTAGAGGCTCCGGCAGCAGTGACTAGAGAGGAGGTGCATGCAGCAGCATCCTCCTCCGGTCACAGCCAGCGCCTGACCCGCATGGTGGCTGACTACATGGGGTCCTACAGCGGGCTTGACAGCGATGCCCCTGTTGATCCCATGGAGTATTGGGTCAAGCGCCTGGAGATCTGGAGCGAGCTGGCGCAGTACGCCCTGGAAGTGCTGTCCTGCCCCCCTTCCAGCGTGCTGTCCGAGCGCTGCTTCAGTGCAGCTGGTGGCGTGGTCACCGAGAAACGCTCACGTCTGTCTCACAAGTCTGTGGACAGACTGACGTTTCTCAAGATGAACCAGGCGTGGGTGGAAGGCGAGTTCCTGGCCCCTGTTGTCGGCGAGAGGGGGACATGAACTGGCTGCCGGAACTTAGAACCATCGTTAATGTGCCTTACCACCCTTTACCACCTCCTGGCTCCTGCTCACTAAGCCAGCCTGGTTCACTTTAACTATTACGTCGCCTGCAGCCACACATTTTACAACTACAGTGGGCTGCTGTGTACTGCCCTTCTGCTGTCTGTCTGTGTTTCCCACTGCCAGGGTACACAGATTTACATTCTGCTGCCACTCTGCCACCAGCTATTACGTCAAAAAATAGCTATATCTGTGTAATTGGTTGTAAAACCAAAACTACAAAACCATAAAAAAAAAAAGGTTTAATTTTTCAGAGGTGCCCGGGTTGAAAACTGTGTTGTCCCAGTTGTGTATTGGACACGATGTGGGCTGCACGATTGCTGTCTGGGACCTCCTGTTGTGTTTATTTACAGCCCTGGTATCACCCGCTAGGTACCAGGGCTATTATGTCACGCTGCCTGCCTGCTGCCACACTCACACTACTCCTCCATTCCTCCTGCTGCTGCTGCTGTCTGCCTGTGTTTCCCACTGCCAGGGTACACAGAATTACATTCTGCTGCCACTCTGCCACCAGCTATTACGTCAAAAAATAGCTATATCTGTGTAATTGGTTGTAAAACCAAAACTACAAAACCATAAAAAAAAAAAAAAGGTTTAATTTTTCAGAGGTGCCCGGGTTGAAAACTGTGTTGTCCCAGTTGTGTATTGGACACGATGTGGGCTGCACGACCGCTGTCTGGGACCTCCTGTTGTGTTTATTTACAGCCCTGGTATCACCCGCTAGGTACCAGGGCTATTATGTCACGCTGCCTGCCTGCTGCCACACTCACACTACTCCTCCATTCCTCCTGCTGCTGCTGCTGTCTGCCTGTGTTTCCCACTGCCAGGGTACACAGAATTACATTCTGCTGCCACTCTGCCACCAGCTATTACGTCAAACAATAGCTGCTCACATTACTCCTCCATTCCTCCTGCTGCTGCTGCTGCTGCTGCTGTCGGTCTGTGTTTCCCACTGCCAGGGTACACAGAATTAAATTCTGCTGCCACTCTGCCACCAGCTATTACGTCAAAAAATAGCTATATATCTGTGTAATTTGTTTTACAAACAAAACCAAAAAAACATAAAAAAAAAAAAAGGTTTCATTTTTCAGAGGTGCCCGGGTTGAAAACTGTGTTGTAATTTCTAGTAGAAGGAGGCACTCCACAGGCATGAACTTGCGTTCAACTTTATTGCATGTCAATGCACACTACATGTTACGGGCTCCGCCCTTCATCAGGTGTAACATCCCACCACCTCCATACTCAATTTATACTCCTGGCCACACCCTCACAGGGCGGGTCAGCCACCACTTAAATGTGTTAATCTTCTATATAAATCAAAACATCTATTATATCTCCATAGTTTACAGCTATCCTTTATATCTGTTAATTCACAGGTGATCTATAGCTGTCATCACCATCAAGTCATCAAGGCTTCAAAAATATACAACACTGTACAATAACCAATTACGTATCATAAAATAAAATAAAAAATTAAATTAAAAAAAATTAAATTAAAAAAACAGTCTCTAAACCAGGGCACTACCCAGTGGCGTACCTAGGGCATTTGACACCCGGTGCTGGGTATTTAAAGACACCCCCCCCCCACCCAAAAAATAGGAGAGAGTGCAGCATACTAAGGGCGCCAAGGTGGGTAATGCCAACCCCCCCCCCCCCACCTGGGTCCCCCTCCTTCCATGCTCTCCCCCCTCCAGATATGCGGCAGGCCCAGTGGGCAGGGAATACTTCACCTGACTCCTGCGTTCCAAGTGCTGCGTCACAGTCACTTGCCACAGGTCTCCGCCTTCAATGCCGCTCACTGTGCTTCCTGATTAGCTGAAGCACAGTGAGCGACATTGAAGGCGGAGACCTGTGGCACATGATGGTGACACAGCGCTCCAGCGCTTGGAACGCAGGAGTCAGGTGAAGTATGTATGGCTAATCCCTACATCAATGCAATGATATGTGTGTGTCCTTTTAAATTTAGTTAATAAAGTGCAGTTTTTTGAGCAGCATACACTGGTTTTTGTCCCTCTGTTGTTTTTTAGTCAGGTGAAGTATATCCTGCATATCTGCAGCGGGGAGGAAGGGACCCAGGTGAGGGGGGGTCTGGTTCCCCCTTCTCTGGCCCTCCTTCTTGTGCTGCTTCCCATCCGACTCCCTTCAGCTCCCATTCAGAGCTGCCTAATAATAAAAGTGTTATACATACCTGGGGCTTCCTCCAGCCTCATTCGCACGGAACGCTCCTATGCCGCAATCCTCCGCTGCCCGCAGCTCCAGTACCTGGTCCCATAACTTCCTCCAGTCACGGTCAGTCTGTGCAAGAGAAGTGCGCTCTCTATGTATCTCTCTGGCAGCCGCTGGAGAGATACATAGAGCGCACTTCTCTTGCATCAGACTGGCTGCGACTGCAGGAAGTTATGGGACCAGGTACTGGAGCTGCAGGCAGCAGAGGATTGCGGCATAGGAGCGATCGGTGGGCATGGGGCTGGAGGAAGCTCAAGGTATGTTTAACACTTTTATTATCAGGCAGCTTTGGTACACTTTAATTGTCCTCAGGCCAGCTCACAATCTATAGACCCCAGCTTCTATAGCCAATATAGGAGAAAGCTGCCTGCCTGATCATCAGAGCAGCTCACAACAAGCCATTATAAAGCAAAACAATACAAATGTACCTTTCAGAGCAGGATTCTATGTGATTTTATAGGTCAGCTCAGCTTTCAGATGTGAATCACTCCTTCTCAATGTAAATAACCCCCATGCCCTGCCTATAGAAAGGCTTCCCTGCTCCCATCCCTCCTGGGACCCCATCAAATGCTGCCTAGCACAGTCCAGAGCACTGAGGATTCCTCCAGCTGATCACACTGATCAGCTTCCTCGTGGCTTCCAGGAGTGCTGTATGTATGCTGACAGGCTGTGTGAGCAGCAGGGAAAAGAAGGGGATTGCAGGACAGTGATCCAGGACAGTTAGAGCACTTAGTTACCTTCTCTCCATGCTGGCTGAGACTCGAACTTCGGGGCTGTGGGGGCGGAGTTTGCTTGGCTGTCTCTCTCACTTCTATTGGCTGAAGAGAGCTGACAGCCGGAAAAGAATGTTTCTGATTGGAGGGAGGGAGGAGAAGGAGGCGGCAGCACCCTGATATGTCTGTTGTTACTGTTCAGGCTTGCTGAACCACGCTGTAATAGCAGCAGCTATGCGATTGCTCACAAACCAATGCACAGACAAGATTAATTTCAGATGATTAGTTTAGATGGACGGTTGGCAACCCTGCTTTGTGACACCCCCCTCCCTGTCAATCACCCGGGGCGCCCCGCCCCCTTGCGCCCAATGGAAGGAACGCCACTGGCACTACCCAAGGTCTACCCTGGACAAACGGATGAAGAGCTGCACTCGCAGCATGGCAGTTCCATATTTCCATTGAATATAATGAGAAGTTACATACAATTGCTTGTCACTTTCATGCGGTGCGGCAGCACAGTTCATCTCCTGTACGGAAAAATCACAAAAAGCATCTTAAGTTGCTTTTTGTGATTTTTCCGTACAGGAGATGAACTGTGCTGCCGCACCGCATGAAAGTGACAAGCAATTGTATGTAACTTCTCATTATATTCAATGGAAATATGGAACTGCCACACTCACACTACTCCTCCATTCCTCCTGCTGCTGCTGCTGTCTGCCTGTGTTTCCCACTGCCAGGGTACACAGAATTACATTCTGCTGCCACTCTGCCACCAGCTATTACGTCAAAAAATAGCTATATATCTGTGTAATTTGTTTTACAAACAAAACCAAAAAACCATAAAAAAAAAAAAGGTTTAATTTTTCAGAGGTGCCCGGGTTGAAAACTGTGTTGTCCCAGTTGTGTATTGGACACGATGTGGGCTGCACGACCGCTGTCTGGGACCTCCTGTTGTGTTTATTTACAGCCCTGGTATCACCCGCTAGGTACCAGGGCTATTATGTCACGCTGCCTGCCTGCTGCCACACTCACACTACTCCTCCATTCCTCCTGCTGCTGCTGCTGTCGGTCTGTGTTTCCCACTGCCAGGGTACACAGAATTACATTCTGCTGCCACTCTGCCACCAGCTATTACGTCAAAAAATAGCTATATATCTGTGTAATTTGTTTTACAAACAAAACCAAAAAACCATAAAAAAAAAAAAAAAAAGGTTTAATTTTTCAGAGGTGCCCGGGTTGAAAACTGTGTTGTCCCAGTTATGTATTGGACACGATGTGGGCTGCACGACCGCTGTCTGGGACCTCCTGCCTGCTGTGTTTATTTACAACCCTGGTATCACCGCTAGGTACCAGGGCTATTATGTCACGCTGCCTGCCTCATTGACTGCCTGCTGCCACACACTCATCCTCCTCCTCCTGCTGCTGAATTTACATCCTGCTGTCTGTGTGTTTCCACTGCCAGGGAGCACATACAATGGCGCTTCCAACATGAGTGCGCCACCAGCTATTTGTTACGCTCAAAAATAGCTGCATTTCTTTAAAAAAAAAATTGAAAAGAGAAATAAGTGAAGAAGAAGAAGACGATATAGAAAAAGAAGAAGAAGAAGAAGAAGAAGAAGAAGAAGAAGAAGAAGAAGAAGACGATATAGAAAAAGAAGAAGAAGAAGAAGAAGAAGAAGAAGAAGAAGAAGAAGAAGAAGAAGAAGAAGAAGAAGAAGAAGAAGAAGAAGAAGAAGAAGAAGAAGAAGAAGAAGAAGAAGAAGAAGAAGATATAGAAAAAGAAGGAGAAGATGAAGAAGAAGATGAAGAAGAAGATGAAGAAGAAGATGAAGATGAAGAAGAAGATGAAGAAGAAGATGAAGAAGAAGATGAAGAAGAAGATGAAGAAGAAGATGAAGAAGAAGATGAAGAAGAAGATGAAGAAGAAGATGAAGAAGAAGATGAAGAAGAAGATGAAGAAGAAGATGAAGAAGAAGATGAAGAAGAAGAAGAAGAAGAAGAAGAAGAAGAAGATGAAGAAGAAGATGAAGAAGAAGATGAAGAAGAAGATGAAGAAGAAGATGAAGAAGAAGATGAAGAAGAAGATGAAGAAGAAGAAGAAGAAGATGAAGAAGATGAAGAAGAAGATGAAGAAGATGAAGAAGATGAAGATGAAGAAGATGAAGAAGAAGATGAAGAAGAAGAAGAAGAAAAAGAAGATGATGATGAAGAAGAAGATGATGATGAAGAAGATGAAGAAGAAGAAGATGATGATGAAGAAGATGAAGAAGATGAAGAAGAAGAAGAAGAAGAAGACAATATAGAAGAAGAAGAAGAAGATATAGAAGAAGATATAGAAGAAGAAGATATAGAAGAAGATATAGAAGAAGAAGAAGAAGAAGAAGATATAGAAGATAAATAAGAAGAAGAAGAAGAAGAAGTATATACAGTACTGAACAAAATTCTGGACACAACTTCTCTTTCCACCTTTTTTTTTTTTAAAGGAACATCCCCACATAATCACTTGCTGTTGTTACTTGGAAAAAAAGATGTTTCTTGCATCATTCACCCTCAAAACAAGTGTTGGAAGCTATTTAAGGCCAATTCGAATAGTCAGCTCGAATAATGAGCTCAAATACCGACTCGAATAGTGAGCTCGAAGTCCGAGGTCGAATCGAATAGTAAAAATTATTCGACTCGAATATTCGACTGACCTCGAATAATTTACTATTCGAATTCGACCAAACTCGAATTTTAAAAAGGGGTATTTGAGCACCACTAGTGATAACTAAGTGGCTCGGGGACCAAAACGTTGAAATTTTGGGTCCATGACCTGGAAACTTCCCAGATCTTAAACCCATTGAGAACGTGTGGTCATTCCTCAAGAGGTGGGTGGACAAACAAAAACCAACTAATTCTGAGAAACTCAAATAAGTGCTTATGAAAGAATGGGTTGCTGTGAGTTAGGATTTAGCCCAGAAGTTGATTGAGAGCATGCCCAGTCCCATTGCAGAGGTCCTGAAAAAAGAAGGGCCAACACTGCAAATACTGACTCTTTGTATACAGTACATCTCATTTAATTGTCAATAAATAAACCGATCATTTATATAGCGCTTTTCTCCTGTCGGACTCAAAGCGCTCAAGTGCTGCAGCCAAAGGGAGGCCACCCTGCAGTGTTAGGGAGTCTTGCCTTGAACTCCTTACTGAATAGGTACTGACCCTAGGCAGGATTCAAACCCTGGTCTCCCATGTCAAAGGCAGAGCCCTTAACCAGTACTCTATTCAGCCACTGCATATAAATAAAAGTTTTTGAAACATATGAAGTGCTTATAATTATATTTTAGTACATCACATAAACAAGTGAAAAAGATCTAAAAGCAGTTTAGCAGCAAACTTTGTGAAAACTAATATTTTTGACAGTCTCAAAACTTTTGGTCAGGACTGTATATTCATTCACCCCATCACTCTCCTTCCTGGTCAAATAGCCCTTACACAGCCTGGAGGTGTGTTTGGGGTCATCATTGTCCTGTTGAAAAATAAATGATGGTCCAACTAAACACAAACCGGATACACATTTCAGGTGATTACCTCTTGAAGTTCATCAAGAGAATGCCAAGAGCGTGCAAAGCAGTAATCAAAGCAAAAGGTGGCTACTTTGAAGAACCTAGAATATTACATATTTTCAGTTGTTTCACACTTTTTGGTTATGTACTTTATTGTTAATTCATAGTTTGGATGCCTTCAGTGTAAATCTACAATGTTCTTTTGGTCTGTACTGTATATATATATATATATATATATATATATATATATATATACATATATATATATATATATATATATATATATATATATATATATATATATATATATACACACTGTACATAAACACACAAATTACAGTTTGGCAGGTCAAACAACGAGCAGATCAAAGACATACACACTGTACATAAACACACAAATTACGGTTTGGCAGGTCAAACAACGAGCAGATCAAAGCACACATACTTCCTTCAAAGGTAGTACAAGTATTAAGCAGCTGCTGATTGCATAGCAGGAACACGTTTACACTGCAGATGACACATCATGAATCAATCTACTGCACTTTTAATGTCTGTGGGGGAATCCCTCTCACCAGTCACCAGGGCCAGGGCTTTGGGATATAGGCTCCTGTAGTGCTAATGCCAGCGTCCCTGGATAAGTCTGCAAAGCCTGTCAAATGCACAGCAGGCTTGCCAGTGTGGCTGCATGAGGAGAGGATTGGGGCACTGACAGCCCCACTTGTAATAAATCAGACCCCAGTCAGACCAGCAGCCCCAGTCTATTCCATCCTCGTCCTGTCCCCACGCTGGCTCCCTGTTCTTCTAATAAATGCTGTTGCCACTCTTCTTCTTTCCTTCTTCCTCCCCTCACCAGCATGTCTCACTCAATCATCACGGAGCACAACAAAGGGGAGGGGATAGAAGAGGGAGGAGCATGTAGCTGTAGCCAAGCTGTCTGTCCCTTTTGAGAGCATCTGTGTTTTAAAACTTTGGTCACACAATATGCATAAATCTCTATGTCTTTTGATGAATTTGGGTTTCTTAAAGATTCATGGTTCACACATTCCATGTACATACACATTCTAGCCAACCAGTCGGAGAATCCAGGAGAATTTCCAGAAAGTCTGCACATTCTAAAGTACCACGTTCTGTTTATTCAAACATGTGACAAACCATTCCACAAACCAACGAGTCATTTTGGGGCCCCGTGGGGTCCCCTTTGTCAAGGCTACAGTACTGAATGGTAACCATTCTGTACTGTAGCCTTGACAAAGGGGACCCCACGGGGCCCCAAAATGACTCATTGGCTTGTGGAATGGTTTGTCACATGTTTGAATAAACAGAACGTGGTACTTTAGAATGTGCGGACTTTCTGTAAATTTTTGTGGATTACAAACACTGGTCCAGCACCTCCCCTGTGGTGCGCGACTCCTCTCTCTGTGCACTAGGAGAATCCAGGAGGGTTCCTTTTCCTTCAAAATTTTGCTATTAGTTTCTTCACAATTACAACCAGTTTAGAAATTATCGGATTATTCCCTTGTATACCAATTCCAAAAAGGGCTGAAAGTGGCCCAAATTGAAAACTAATATTACATTTGGATTCAAGTTAATTTTGTATCTCTTTCCAAAACATTTGAATTTTAGAACAACTCCACCATACGTGACTATATTCTTGAACAGGTATTCCGCATCTCCAACACACATATTCCGCATCCTGCCCCCAAGATATCCCAGGAGTGAGATACCATCTCATTGTAAATTTGTATTGTGATGGTTTAGAACCTGGGATCTTGGGTAACCATGTGTCGCTAATTATATCATGCCAATGTCTTTCTTCTAATTGAATGATTAGATATAATAATAATTCAGTTTCCCAATTAGCCCAAGGGCCCAATTTATTTCTCAATGGACCTTCTCTCTCTAGTTGAGATATATAACTTTTAGCCTGCACCTGACCAAGAGATCTAAACAAATCAATTCTGATATAATCATTCCTGGCTTCAGACCTCTGTATTGGCACAAGCAATGCAAAAGCCTGGCATCTACTGGTAAACGCATCCTCTTTACCCAACTTGGGTTATGTGTTGCCAGTGAATTTGGCATACTTAATAAAAAAGTAAGGGGTGAAAGGCACCTCTTACCTTTGATTGGTCTAATAATCTGGTATAACACCTGTAGAGAAGGTTTTATTAAGGGTTGATCCAAATTATAATACAGAGATTATAATAGTTGTTCCCTCTCTAAACTAACCCAGATTTTACTTGGGTCTCTTATATTCCATTCTGATCTACACATGTTGGATGCAGCTATCCCCCCTCGTTTTTATCCTCAAACAATCTATTATAATTCATTCTGGGCTTTTTTTCTGTGCAACGAAAATCCCTGGAATAAACTGTTGCACCTCCGCAACCAGCTGTTGGGTATCAAAATCTGTAGATTTTGTATAAGGTAGAGTAATTTAGGTATAATAATCATTTTTATTATTGCTAACCTTCCTAATGTATTGAAACATAGATGGTCCCAATGTATTTAAAATGGTCTGTCTGCCAGCTGAATTTGCCTAAACCATTCAGTCTAACTTGGGTGTTATGAGTATAACCCAAGTCCAATACCACAGTTTTATTTTGATTTACTTTAAATGAAGATATTTTACCAAATGTTTCAATTAAATTCCATGCTTTGGGGAGAGATTCTTGAGGGTTAGTTAGGGTTAAAATCAGATTGTTGGCATAAGCCAGCAATTTAATTTAATTTGCATCAGCTTTAAATCCCTTAACGTCTTGTTCTTGTTGAATACTCAGAATTAGAGTTTCTATTACAAGGTTAAAGGTAACCTTAAGTCAGGGGAAAAAATGAGTTTAACTCACCTGGAGCTTCCCTCAGCTACCTGAATCACTCGCGTCCCCATGCCTGTCGGCCGGTGAAACTGGAAGTCGCCGCCGGCGGGTCTAGGAGCATCGGAGCGGGACTGCGAGGGCACCAATCAGCTGCAGGGGGCTGAGGGAAGCCCCAGGTAAGTTAAACTCATTTTTTTCCCCTGACTTAAGGTTACCTTTAAACAGTAAAGGTGAGGGGGACACCCCTGTCTGACCCTGCCCCCAATGTTAAATTTCTCAGAATTCAAATCATTAATCTTAACAAATGCTTGTTGGTTGGAATATAGGTTTTTCATTCTATCTATAAATATGCGTCCAAACGCAAATCTCCCCAGGACCGTGTAAAGGTATTTTCTGGAAAGCAGATCAAATGCTTTTTCTGTACTAAGTATCAAAGCCTCTGTCTTTTGCTTTTGACAATTATGAATAAAGTTCAGTACTGTATATATATTTTCTTTAGTCTGCCTACCCTTTCTAAATCCTATTTGATTTAAGCCCAGTAAATGTTATGCAACCCTTTCTAACCTAACAGCCAGAACAGGGCAGTTTCTAGGCTAAATTTCACCCAGGGAGAGGGTGTAAAAATTGCCCCCCCACCGTGGAGCCAGGTATAGGTGCCCACAGTATAGGTTAGCTACGTAGGTGCCACCAGTATGTGTTAATTAGCTAGGTGCCTGCAGTATAGGTTTGATAGGTAGATGCCCCCAGTATAGGTTAGATAGGTAGGTGTCTGCTGCATAGGTAAGTGACTGCAGTATAGGTTAGATAGGTAGGTGACTGCAGTATAAGTTAGATAGGTAGGTGACTGCAGTATAGTTTAGGTAGGTAAGTGACTGCAGTATAGGTTAGATAGGTAGGTAACTGCAGTATAGGTAAGGTAGGTCAGTGACTGCTGTATAGGTTAGGTAGGTAGGTGACTGCAGTACAGCTTAGATAGGTAGGTGCCAGTATAGGTTAGGTAGGTGACTGCACTATAGGTTAGGTAGGTAAGTGACTGCAGTATAGGTTAGGTAGGTAAGTGACTGCTGTATAGGTTAGGTAGGTAAGTGATTACAGTATAGCTTATTAGGAAGGTGACTGCAGTATAGCTTAGATAGGTAGGTGCCAGTATAGGTTATATAGGTAGATGCCTGCAGTATAGATTAGGTAGGTAGGTGCTGCAGTATACATTAGGTAGGTAGGTGCTGCAGTATAGGTTAGGTAGGTAGGTGCTGCAGTATAGGTTAGGTAGGTAGGTGCTGCAGTATAGATTAGGTAGGTGCTGCAGTATAGATTAGGTAGGTAGGTGCCTGCAGTATAGATTATGTAGGTAGGTAGGTGCTGCAGTATAAGTTAGGTAGGTAGGTGCTGCAGTATAGGTTAGGTAGGTAGGTGCTGCAGTATAGAGTAGGTAGGTAGGTGCTGCAGTATAGGTTAGGTAGGTAGGTGCTGCAGTACAGGTTAGGTAGGTAGGTACTGCAGTATAGGTTAGGTAGGTAGGTGCTGCAGTATAGATTAGGTAGGTAGGTGCTGCAGTATGGATTAGGTAGGTAGGAAGGTGCTGCAGTATAGCTTAGATAGGTAGGTGCTGCAGTGGTGGTGGGAGTGGGCATAATAGTAATAACTCACCTTTCTTCAGCAGAATAGCCGATCTCATGCTGCTTCAATGTACTTCCTTTCCCGGCATCTGTCTCAGTAACAGCGCCCCCGGTGTTGACATGCGGAACATCATCACATGGGGCGCTGTTACTGAGACAGATGCCGGGAAAGGAAGTACATTGAAGCAGCGTGGGATCAGCTTCCACTACCTCTGCACCCAGCTCCTGCCACAACAATCCAGCGCCCCGGGCGATTGCACGTATCGCACGCCCATAGAAACGGGGCTGAACCAGAATTTCAGTATACAGTATGTTAACCTCCCTGGCGTTCTGGGTAAGGTGTACATAAGTACGCATTACCCTTTTTGTTAAATATTTTTTTTTCCGTTTGCTGTAGCTAGCGTATTGCTAGCTACAGCAGTACGCCACGCCGTCCGCATCCACACTCCCAATCCCCGCCATCATGGGGAGCTCCGATCCTTCCCATTGCGCAGCCTGGTGGTGATTCGGCAGGCTGCACTAGGCGTTTCGGGGGAAAACACAGCCCCTTTAGCGGCGCATCGCGGCGGATAGGCGGGTAGCGACGGCGTTCGGACAGAACATGTAGCTTGCAAAGTGTAGCTACATGTTCTGAAAAAAAAAAAAGTAAAAAGACCCTCCAGGGGCTGAGCAATCCTCCTTGGCGTACATGGACAAGCTGAGCTCGTCCATACCGCCAAGGAATTTAATATCGATATATTCATTGATATAGGGCGATAATTATTGCATTCTGTTTTTCATTTTCCCTCTTTAGGAATTACCGTGATTGCAGCTGTATTAGACTGTTGGGAAAAAGTCTCTGCCCCAGAGGTATAATTACCCATCTCACAGAAACCTTCTGTTTTATAAAATTCAGCCGAAAACCTATCCGGGCCCAGACTTTCCCATTTGCCAAACCTCTTACTGAATTTATGAATTCCTGTTCTGATATTGGGCTTTCCAAAAGAGTTTTAATCTCATTATCAATCACAGGTACCGATATTTTCTCCAGGAATCTCAGCATAAGATCATCATTATTCTACACTACTAAACTTTCCCCATTATACAACTTATTGTAATATATTTGAAATGTTTTTATAATTTCCTGTGTAGAAGGTCAAATCAAAAGGTTTTTCATAATCTCTTCTATAAACAGATTTGGTTTCAGTTTTTTCAATAAATCTGCTAATACTTTTTACCTGACCGGCTGCCGGAGAGTTGCGTAGAGGGCGCACTTCTTTTGCGCAGACTGGCCGCGACTGGCTGAAGTTACGGGACCCAGTACCAAAGAGGGAGAAGACTGAGGAAGGCAGCATCAGAGCGATCCGTGTGCATGGGGCTGGAGGAAGCCCCAGGTATGTATAAAAATTTTGTTTTAGCTCAGCTCTGGTACACTTTAAGTAGTGATCCATAACAGATAAGACAGCGATAAAGTCAATAGTACAAATAGAAGCACACATAGAAATATTAAACAACGTGTGGCACAGGATACTGAAACACAAAAAGCAGCAGCTTGAACGCATTATTTTACACAAGATACTGGTGCTTTAATCCACCATCTAGGGCAGGGGTCTCAAACTCAATTTACCTGGGGGCCGCAGGAGGCAAAGTCAGGATGAGGCTGGGCCGCATAAGGGATTTCACAAAAAAAGTCAATCAGCAGCTCCCGCCCCTGAACCGCCCCTGAACCGCCCCTGAATCCCTCCCCAAACCCCCCCCTCCCCCCCCCCCGCGCAAATGACCCGCGGGCCGTGAGTTTGAGACCCCTGATCTAGGGGAAGCAATTTCCCATTGCTACAGTTGGGATGGGGTGGGGGGGAGGGTAGAGCCCCTATAGAGAGTTCAGACCCTACCACTTTGGATTACAGACTTCTTTTCCAACATGACGACTTGGGCAGGATCTCCACCCAGCCAAGGGTTACCAACAGTGGTGCCCTGTCGCCGATCCTGTTTTCCCTCTACACCAACAACTGTAGATCCTCAGCAAACTATAACAGCAAATGTACCCTTGACTGTAAGATATTTACTACAGTGACAGGAGATTGGCCATTCAATTTTACAGTTTTTGGTTGTTGTTGTGGAAGCTTAGAATGTCATTTGTAGCATCAAACTACACTTCTGCTGACCTAAAGACAGATTCCTCTTACCTACAAATGACTGCATGTTTCTTCCCCGTTGGCTGTTTGAAGTTGCCCAAACTCCATAAAAAGGATTTACTGACACCCTGTTATATAATATTGAACCTTTTCATTGGCTAGTTTTTAACCTTTTTTTATATGCCAATAATGTTCTTACGGCCTCATTTCTATACAGTTAGATTTTTTTTTCTCCATTTTTAATAGCGAAAGTAATTTTTTTCAAATGTATTTCTATTTCAGTTTCAGTTTTTCTTTTTGGCCACAAAATAGTGCTGTTCACTATCTTGGGTTAACAGGAAGTGCTTGATAATTTTTTTACACTACTTTCCATTTTTATTAATGAACGGAGCTCCTGATTGAAGTCATTTTCATTCATTCCCATGCACTTGGCTTGGCTCGGGAAAACACGTTCTCCTTCAACAATTCGAGTGCACGTCTGCCCTCAGTGCTGATTGGCAGGATATACCGGTTTGTGTTAGTGAGGCTCAAACTGGATGTGTCGGTATGTCCAAATTGAGGTTAACAGGTTAATATTCACTTGCAAGACAGAGCATAAATGTTATAAGCAGCCTCCCTAGCTTCATTTCCAGGTTTTACATGTGATGTTTTTGCCCATTAACGCTTCATAAATTAAAGTTTGCAGTCCCATTCTACAGATTTTATTCTAGGTCTATCACCATTTTGCAACAAATACATATACTAATATGTATAAGATAGGGTATGAGGATCAAAGAAAACACTGAGATTGAACAACAATCCCTAATAATCAGCCCTTCTTAATTGGTATTATAATACCTAAAACATAACTTTTATTGTAAATACAAGGTCACTTCCTGACTCGTGTCAGGGAGGGTATTAAAAAAATGTGCGGGCAGCTCTCAGTTTGATAGACCATACTGCTAGTTACATCAGGTGTCTGTATTGTCAGATTGATGAGCGATTTTATATGGGGTCTAGCCCGCACCTACTTGGACTGCATGATTACTGTCTACTGAGCATATGGGTGTATCGCAGTTATAATCTTACATCTAGATCAGCTCTACACCTACCAAGGACCTTTGCATATATATTAAGTGCAGGGTGCTGGTAGTTTTGTGCTTGCCTGTTGTATGCAGTGAATTGCATGTGATTATGTGCTATACTTAGTGAAATGCATGAGGATTACCTCATACTGTATTGCTGGATGTACTTCAACTACACGCATATATCCAGACCAACTCAATTTTCTAAGCACTACTGCATATATTTGATTGCAAAGTGTGTGCAGTTCAATAATCAAATGTGATGAGTATGTGTGTTTCATCCCCTTTTTTGGTAGTGGTTTTGACTTGTATTTACAATAAAAGTTATGTTTCGGTATTATAATACTAATTAAGAAGGGCAAATTAGGGATTGTTGTTCAATCTAAGTGTTTTCTTTCTTCAATCACCATTTTGCCAAGGGTTAGCTGCCCAATGAGTTATGGGAGAACTGTACATTAGGATTAGCAATTGTGATGATTTGCTCAGCTGCCTGTGCAGGCAGGCAGCTTTTTGACCATTGTTTAGATTTGCATGCTGCAGGACTCAGGAAAGAAGAGCTTCTGTCAGTTTTGCAGCTTGTGCTTGCAGAGGAATTTGCATACGTTGTCATGCAAATTGCCTGGCCACATTCATTGGAGGCGTGTACTATAAGTACTATGTCTTTCCCACAATGCTTGGCTGGTCATAAGGATTTCGTCCTATGTAACAGTCCTGGTGGGGTGTCAGCCTTAAGGGGCATACAGACATGCGACTAAAGTCGTTGGTAACGAACGACTAACGATCGTTTATAACGACAATCGTTACAAAATAACCGCTAACGATCGTTAAGGGTAACGATCACCGACCGAAGTCGTTGCAAACTGGAAATCCGTCCTGGCGGATTTTTTGTAACGACGATCGTTAGGAAAAGTACGTGTGTATGCTGATCGTTACAAAAACGATCGTTCGTTACGTACCGTACATGCGCAGACAGAGAGAGAGAGACAGAGAGATGTATATAGATATATGTATATAGATATATATATATGTATATATAGATGTAGATAGATGTATAGAGATATATATGTATATATATATATATATATATATATATATATATATATATGTATCTATAGATGTACATAGATGTGTATATATATATATATATATATATATATATATATATATATAGATAGATAGATAGATAGATAGATAGATAGATAGATGTAGATAGATGTATGTTGACATAGATAGAGATATATCTATCTATATCTCTCTCTCTCTGTGTATGTATATATATATATATATATATATATATATATATATATATATATATATATATATGTACATATATACGCAACTTCCTCTTTTCTACTGGCCATTAACAATGACGTTCGTTCCGGGTTCATTAATTTGAATAACGTTTAGCATAATAGATGCGCTGCATCATACGTTCGTCACTTCCGCATCGTTCGTTCGGAAACGATCTGATCGTTTGCCACTTTCAACACCTCTTTACTAACGACCTTTTCATTTCTCTCCTTAATTGATCGTTCGTCGTTGCTTACGAACGATCGTTATCGCATGTCTGTACGTAGCCTTACTCTCTGTTTGAAGATCAGCTTAGAGTAATTCCTGAATCTGCGCTAGGCAGGTTTTCCCTAGTGCAGTTAGGATTGTTTATCTGTTTGCTTGTTCTGTTGCCATTGTCCTGTCCCAACGGTGGTCGACAGGAAATGGTTCTGATCTCAGTTCTTGGAGTATAGCTGGTGCAGCGGTTGCTACCAGCTATCTCTTCTGATCTGTCTCTTTGGATCGCGCTAGCCACTTTTCGCTAGCGCTGTGGATCCTTCTGTTCTGTCTCCTGGGATCGCGCTAGCCACTTTTCGCTAGCGCTGTGGATCCTTCTGTTCTGTCTCCTTGGATCGCGCTAGCCACTTTCTGCTAGTGCTGTGGATCCTTCTGTTCTGTCTCCTGGGATCGCGCTAGCCACTTTCCGCTAGTGCTGTGGATCCTATCTCTCGCTTGTCCCTGTTTTCGTGTGTCTGTCCTGTCTGCTACGCTTGCTGGAGGCTCGGTGAGGTAACCGTTAAGCAAGCGCTCGCGTCCTCTGTTTCATGTTTGTCTGTTATGGTTAGTTAGGCGTGCTTGTCTCTATTGTGCTTATCAC
Source organism: Hyperolius riggenbachi (assembly GCF_040937935.1). Lineage (NCBI taxonomy): Eukaryota > Metazoa > Chordata > Amphibia > Anura > Hyperoliidae > Hyperolius > Hyperolius riggenbachi. The sequence goes on from NC_090646.1 coordinate 239,728,870, forward strand.
GTGGAGACCGCGCATAACCGCGTGCACTGTTGCGAATGAGTGCGGTGTTCGCGGTTAGCTAGCGTTTGTTATTTTCCGTATCTCCTCATTGTATTATTTGCTGTGCCTTTGCTAACCTCGTATTCTGTTCTGATCTGCCTTGTGTCACGTCTGGCGATCGCACCTCTCGCGATCGCGTTCCTGTTTCATATCTGCTGTTGTGTGTGCACTGTCGCGGGGTGGCGACTAGGTTTGCGCACACACATACAACCTGTCCCTTTGCTCGTTCTCATTCGCAATCGCGTCTCTTGCGATTGCGTTCTGCGCTTCGTACAAATTCCTGTCTGGCATTTGTGGAGGTACAGAGGATTGGTTCCTCTGCACTCCCCAGCGCCATCTGCCGACAGGAATTTTCCCTCTACAGGTGCGTAGCACCTTTTGCTGGGTGCCTGCAAATATACGCTTGTGGAGTATTTCCGCCGTATCAGCGCACACGTTGTGTGCTGATCACGGAGAAAGTTCCACAATCGTTACAGCAATGTTCGGTGAAGGAGTGTGCACTAACATCAGTTAAAAAATACTAACACTGCTATGGATAAAAGCAAACAATATGTATCCAACAATCAGGTAACTTACACTCCTATTCCATCTCGCACTAATAATGTATCGACTAGTTTCCTGAATGAATGATATGATTTTAACAAATAGTTAAGCAATCAGTGCAAATATGACAGGGACAGAAGGGTATAAGCCAATGGGACACTTTGTAAAACACAGTGTATGAGTACGGATAGTCAGGTACATTTTTATTTTTCTGTAATTCTTCTGAAATGGGTGTGGTCTGAAGTAATACAACACATTCTAGCTGTAAAGGTTAAACATTGAAAAGATTGCTCCTGGCAATTTTCTGGATTTAGAATATAAGAAAATACTTTTGCCATCTCTCAGTCAATGCATTAGCATAACATGCAAATTAATGGCAATTTATGACATTCTTCATAAATATTTTGTCTCGTGATGTATGTGTTTTGACTCTTTGAGCATGTATTTCATTAAGATGCTCATAAACAACTCTGGACAAGGTTCAAGAGTCTACTAAACATTTACGTTTAGTTAAACTGGTTTTGTTTTTTTAAGCCGCTAATTGCTTCTGCATCAATCTTCCTTAAAGAGAAACTCCAACCAAGAATTGAACTTTATCCCAATCAGTAGCTGATACCCCCTTTTACATGAGAATTATATTGCTCTTCACAAACAGACCATCAGGGGGCGCTGTGTGACTGATTTTGTGCTGAAACCCCTCCCACAAGAAGCTCTGAGTACCGTGGTACTTTTGGTAGTTTGTTACAATGTAACAAGGCTCACAGACAGGAATTAGCTGTTTACAGCTGTCTCTAACAGCCAATACAGCTAGCAGCAGCTACATAACCTGCCCACAGTAAAAATGTCACCATGTAATAAATGTCAGAATGTAAATCGGGGAGAGGAAAGATTTTACAATGGCCAAACACTGACTAAATCATTTATACATAATTATTGTAAAAATGAAGCACTTTTTTATTACATTATTTTTACTGGAGTTCCTCTTTAACCGCTTTTGGAGGGCGGTACCTTAAATCTACGCCCTGTTTGGAGGCTGATATTCCTGCCAGAGCACAGATTTCACTCACCGCCACCGCACACTCCCGCCGATTGCGTCACTCTCACTCACCCTGTTGTCAGTATGACAGCACAGCACTGTGAGCCATTCAGGAGCTGATTTTATTGGCTCCTGACCCTGTCATCAATGTGAGACAATTTCATTGGCTCACATTGATCACAGGGTCAAGAGCCAATGAAATCAGCTCCTGGCTGGCTCACAGAGCTCTGCCATCATAGAGATGGCAGAGTGGGTAGCCTGAGGCGAAAGGTGTGTGGTGTGAATGGTGGTAGAGGCGATTTGTTGGTATGTGCTGGTTTTTGGTATCAGCAGTCTCTGGTGTATAAGGAGGCAGAGGCCGCTGGTACTGAAGGGGTTAATCCGAGTAAGAGATCACAAATGTGGAAGGCTTTTTGAATGTTTGGTGCTCTACAAATGAGAAATGACCTTCCATGTCTAGATAGTTGTAATTCATCTGGGGTACAACAGGGTGACTGCACCAGGTCTTAACATGGGGCCCACACACCCGGGAGGCCCGTAATTTGGCTCAATAGGTAATGCCACAATTGAAATGTGCAGTACTGTGGCTGCTTGATTCTCAGCCCTACCCCCAGGCAGCTCGCTCATACCAGCCTGAGTCTCCTGGTTGTTACTACCTGTTGTTGTGAGGGTAATTAGCAGAGCTCCTCCTCCTCAGTTGTAGCTCACTGCTGTTAAAGAGGAACTGTCAGCCATACTATCTCAGAAAAAAAACATATATAAATACATAAATACTTGCTCACTTACATATGTATAGCACTGTCCACATTTTGATTTTAGTGATTTCTCTACAATAAAAAAAAAAGAGAAAATCCTTCTTAGCATTTCCCATTTTAAGTGTGGCTATTTTGAAGCCATTCCTGTTTGGTCATGCGCACTGCCGTCACACCAACTGCTCTGCTAGCGCTCCTGCCCTTGGTTCTAATGCAGGGATTTTTGGTGGCCAGTCACAAGAGAGGGTGTCTTCTTGTAACGATCGGTGTAACACAGAGAGGATCTGATTATCGGTGATCTGCAGTATCACCGAAATTACAGATATATACCCGATTATTGATGATCTGCAGTATCACCAATAATCAGATATATCTCTAACCTTTGGACACCTGAGTAAGATGAGTGTTTGGTGCAACTGTAATATTTTGAGGAGAGCACCCGTATCGAGGGTGCAAGGCAGTAAGAGATACTACCCAAGAACAAGCTCCTTCCAATGGCCTGAGGCTCCCCAAGGGGAGGAGTCAGACTGAGAGTGGGAAGGACCAGAGTGTGAGTGACACCAATGGTGGAGTGTCACTGACAGATCTGTGAACTATCTCTAAACAGAGGGGACAGTTCTCGAGGTCGGACAAGCCAGGTCGGCAACAGACAGACAGATAAGATACAGAGTAAGAGACAATACAGAGTCCTAAGGCAAGCAAGGTTTGGCAACGGAGTATCAGATATAGCGAAGTACCAAATCAGAGATCAGAAGAGAGGTCAGGAAAGCAGAAGGTCATAACAAATAATCAACAATGTCTAGTCTATAGGTGTGAGCTCCTTGATCATCAACACCCTGGAACTAGTCTGAAGAATAACAGGATGGTAATGCTAATTCCTAGTCTTGGGTGTGAGCTCCGTAGTCATTAACACCCTGGAACTAGTCTGAAGTATAACACAGAATGGTAACACAGATTCCTAATCTTGGGTGTGAGGTCCTTGATCATCAACACCCTGGAACTAGTCTGAAGTATAACACAGATAACTCAGATTCTGACAATAAGGTCTGAGTGCTACCACATAGTGATCGCAACGGCAGACAACCAGAGAATGACCAGCACCCAGTATATATAGCAAAGCGCTACCCAGCGCCTCCCCTAAGTGCTGGACCAAAGGGAAGTGGTACTGCCGTCAGCTGACCGGCTTGGTCAGCTGATTCCCTTCTGGCTGTCATATAAGTTCTGCCTCTCAGCGCGCGCGCGTCCTTCTGAACCTGTGTGGACTATCAGTCCCAGCCACACCAGACATGTGATGTAAAGCACCCGCCGCGCTGGACGCGGAAACCGCCGCACCGCTATCAAGGCATGCGGCGGTTTCTCCGCGTTCGGCCATACTACTAGATGTAGGCCTACGCGTGCCAACCGCCGCGTTGGACGCGGAATCAGCCGCCTTGTTCTGAGTACACGCGGCGGCTTTTCCGTGTTTTCTCACAGTACCCCACCCTGAGGAGTGGACTCCGGACAGCTCCTACCCGGCTTCTCAGGATGTAGGGTGTGGAATTCCTTCTTTAATTCATCCGCATGCATGCGGCAATCAGGTACCCATGTTCTTTCCTCTATGCCATAACCCTTCCAGTGAACCAAATACTGTACCGAGTTCTGTACTATACGTGAGTCTAAAATCTTTTCCACTTCATACTCAGGTTGGTCATCCACCATCACAGGAGGAGGAGGAGGAGTGGAACCTACATGTACTGCTGGCTTAAGCAGGGATACATGGAGCGATCTTACCCCACGCATGCTGGCAGGGAGATCAATGGCATAAGTAACATTGTTGATTTTCCTGGTTACTGGGAAAGGGCCCACAAATCTGGGTCCTAACTTGGGCGAAGGCTGTTTTAAAGTCAAATGACAAGTGGACACCCAGACCAAGTCTCCTGGCCGGAACTTCCACTCTATGGAACGTTTCTTGTCAGCTTGACCTTTCTGACTCTGAAAGGCCTTCTCTAGATTTTCTTTCACGATTCCCCAAATGTTCTTAAATGACTCTTGCCAAGCCTCCAAAGCTGGAAACGGAGTGGAAGCTACTGGCAGTGGGGAGAATTTAGGCAACTTTCCAGTTACCACCTGAAATGGAGAGAATCCAGAGGAAGAGCTTTTCAAATTATTGTGTGCAAATTCTGCAAACGGCAAGAACTTGACCCAATCATTTGGTCTGTGGGTGGTAGCCCGACGAAAACGACAGTTCCATGCCCAATTGATGACAAAATGCCCTCCAAAATTTAGAAACAAATTGGACTCCCCAATCTGACACTATATTTTCCGGGATGCCATGTAGCCGGAAAATGTGCATGATGAAAAGATCGGCCAACTCCTGGGCCGAGGGGAGTCCTTTCAGGGGCACGAAATGGGCAATTTTACTGAATCTGTCGACTACCACCCAAATCACCGACATGCCTTCAGACCTCGGGAGCTCACCCACAAAATCCATGGACATGTGGGTCCATGGTTCACTCGGGGTGGGCAAAGGGTGCAATGTTCCCACAGGTGCCAGACGGGAGGGTTTGCTTTTTGCACACACTGCACATTCTCTCACATACTCCTTCTTGCAGTCAGTTGCCAATGAAGGCCACCAAGCACACCTAGCAAAAAAAAAAAAAATTGCCCCCCCCCACCACCGTGGAGCCAGGTATAGGTGCCCACAGTATAGGTTAGCTACGTAGGTGCCACCAGTATGTGTTAATTAGCTAGGTGCCTTCAGTATAGGTTTGATAGGTAGATGCCCCCAGTATAGGTTAGATAGGTAGGTGTCTGCTGCATAGGTAAGTGACTGCAGTATAGGTTAGATAGGTAGGTGACTGCAGTATAAGTTAGATAGGTAGGTAACTGCAGTATAATTTAGGTAGGTAAGTGACTGCAGTATAGGTTAGATAGGTAGGTAACTGCAGTACAGCTTAGATAGGTAGGTGCCAGTATAGGTTAGGTAGGTGACTGCACTATAGGTTAGGTAGGTAAGTGATTGCAGTATAGCTTAGATAAGTAGGTGCCTGCTGTATAGGTTAGGTAGGTAAGTGACTGCAGTATAGGTTAGGTAGGTAAGTGACTGCTGTATAGGTTAGGTAGGTAAGTGATTGCAGTATAGCTTATTAGGAAGGTGACTGCAGTATAGCTTAGATAGGTAGGTGCCTGCAGTATAGATTAGGTAGGTAGGTGCTGCAGTATACATTAGGTAGGTAGGTGCTGCAGTATAGGTTAGGTAGGTAGGTGCTGCAGTATAGGTTAGGTAGGTAGGTGCTGCAGTATAGATTAGGTAGGTAGGTGCTGCAGTATAGATTAGGTAGGTAGGTGCTGCAGTATTAGGTAGGTAGGTGCCTGCAGTATAGATTATGTAGGTAGGTAGGTGCTGCAGTATAAGTTAGGTAGGTAGGTGCTGCAGTATAGGTTAGGTAGGTAGGTGCTGCAGTATAGAGTAAATAGGTAGGTGCTGCAGTATAGATTAGGTAGGTAGGTGCTGCAGTATAGGTTAGGTAGGTAGGTGTCTGCAGTATAGATTATGTAGGTAGATAGGTGCTGCAGTATAGGTTAGGTAGGTAGGTGCTGCAGTATAGGTTAGGTAGGTAGGTGCTGCAGTATAGATTAGGTAGGTAGGTGCTGCAGTATAGATTAGGTAGGTAGGAAGGTGCTGCAGTATAGATTAGGTAGGTAGGTAGGTGCGGCAGTATAGCTTAGATAGGTAGGTGCTGCAGTGGTGGTGGGAGTGGGCATAATAGTAATAACTCACCTTTCTTCAGCAGAATAGCCGATCTCATGTTGCTTCAATGTACTTTCTTTCCCGGCATCTGTCTCAGTAACAGCGCCCCCGGTGTTGACATGCGGAACATCATCACAGGGGGCGCTGTTACTGAGACAGATGCCGGGAAAGGAAGTGCATTGAAGCAGCGTGGGATCAGCTCCCACTACCTCTGCACCCAGCTCCTGCCACAACAATCCAGCACCCCGGGCGATTGCACGTATCGCACGCTCATAGAAATGGGGCTGAACCAGAATTTCAGTATACAGTATGTTAACCTCCCTGGCGTTCTGGGTAAGGTGTACATAAGTACGCATTACCCTTTTTGTTAAATATTTTTTTTTCCGTTTGCTGTAGCTAGCGTATTGCTAGCTACAGCAGTACGCCACGCCGTCCGCATCCACCCTCCCAATCCCCGCCGGACATACTTACGCGTCCGAGATCCCGCGAGAAGCGTGACTTCCTATCGTCGCTTCTCCCATCGCCATGGTGGTGATTGGACATGATGTCATCGACGTCATGACATCATGGGGAGCTCCGATCCTTCCCATTGCGCAGCCTGGTGGTGATTCGGCAGGCTGCACTAGGCGTTTCGGGGGGAAACACAGCCCCTTTAGCGGCGCATCGCGGCGGATAGGCGGGTAGCGGCGGCGTTCGGACAGAACATGTAGCTTGCAAAGTGTAGCTACATGTTCTGAAAAAAAAAAGTTAAAAGACCCTCCAGGGGCTGAGCAATCCTCCTTGGCGTACATGGACAAGCTGAGCTCGTCCATACCGCCAAGGAATTTAATATCGATATATTCATTGATATAGGGCGATAATTATTGCATTCTGTTTTTCATTTTCCCTCTTTAGGAATTACCGTGATTGCAGCTGTATTAGACTGTTGGGAAAAAGTCTCTGCCCCGGAGGTATAATTACCCATCTCACAGAAACCTTCTGTTTTATAAAATTCGGCCGAAAACCTATCCGGGCCCAGACTTTCCCATTTGCCAAACCTTTTACTGAATTTATGAATTCCTGTTCTGATATTGGGCTTTCCAAAAGAGTTTTAATCTCATTATCAATCACAGGTACCGATATTTTCTCCAGGAATCTCAGCATAAGATCATCATTATTCTACACTACTAAACTTTCCCCATTATACAACTTATTGTAATATATTTGAAATGTTTTTATAATTTCCTGTGTAGAAGGTCAAATCAAAAGGTTTTTCATAATCTTTTCTATAAACAGATTTGATTTCAGTTTTTTCAATAAATCTGCTAATACTTTTTACCTGACCGGCTGCCGGAGAGTTGCGTAGAGGGCGCACTTCTTTTGCGCAGACTGGCCGCGACTGGCTGAAGTTACGGGACCCAGTACCAAAGAGGGAGAAGACTGAGGAAGGCAGCATCAGAGCGATCCGTGTGCATGGGGCTGGAGGAAGCCCCAGGTATGTATAAAAATTTTGTTTTAGCGCAGCTCTGGTACACTTTAAGTAGTGATCCATAACAGATAAGACAGCGATAAAGTCAATAGTACAAATAGAAGTACACATAGAAATATTAAACAACGTGTGGCACAGGAGACTGAAACACAAAAAGCAGCAGCTTGAACGCATTATATTACACAAGATACTGGTGCTTTAATCCACCATCTAGGGCAGGGGTCTCAAACTCAATTTACCTGGGGGCCGCAGGAGGCAAAGTCAGGATGAGGCTGGGCCGCATAAGAGATTTCACAAAAAAGTCAATCAGCAGCTCCCGCCCCTGAACCGCCCCTGAATCCCCCCCTCTCTGTGAAGGAAGAGTGAGAGGGGCGGGCAGAGGCGGCGATGCGCCGCGATTGACGTCAGGAGGGGGAGAGCTGAAGCTGAAAGCTCTGCCCCTTCCAGGAAATGCCGGCGGATTGCCCCTCGGGCGATTTGGGGCTCTGCAGCCCTTGTTTAGTGGCGGAGATGCGGCGGATTACTTGGGAGCACTGAAGTGAACTGTAAGGAAGCTTTTGCCTGCATGGGCCACAAAATATTGTATCGAGGGCCGCAAATGGCCCGCGGGCCTCGAGTTTGAGACCCCTGATCTAGGGAAAGCAATTTCCCATTGCTACAGTTGGGATGGGGTGGGGGGGAGGGTAGAGCAGCTATTGAGAGTTCAGACCCTACCACTTTGGATTACAGACTTCTTTTCCAACTTGACGACTTGGGCAGGATCTCCTCCCAGCCAAGGGTTACCAACAGTGGTGCCCTGTCGCCGATCCTGTTTTCCCTCTACACCAACAACTGTAGATCCTCAGCAAACTATAACAGCAAATGTACCCTTGACTGTAAGATATTTACTACAGTGACAGGAGAATGGCCATTCAATTTTACAGTTTTTGGTTGTTGTTGTGGAAGCTTAGAATGTCATTTGTAGCATCAAACTACACTTCTGCTGACCTAAAGACAGATTCCTCTTACCTACAAATGACTGCATGTTTCTTCCCCGTTGGCTGTTTGAAGTTGCCCAAACTCCATAAAAAGGATTTACTGACACCCTGTTATATAATATTGAACCTTTTCATTGGCTAGTTTTTAACCTTTTTTTATATGCCAATAATGTTCTTACGGCCTCATTTCTATACAGTTAGATTTTTTTTCTCCATTTTTAATAGCGAAAGTAATTTTTTTCAAATGTATTTCTATTTCAGTTTCAGTTTTTCTTTTTGGCCACAAAATAGTGCTGTTCACTATCTTGGGTTAACAGGAAGTGCTTGATAATTTTTTTACACTACTTTACATTTTTATTAATGAACGGAGCTCCTGATTGAAGTCATTTTCATTCATTCCCATGCACTTGGCTTGGCTCGGGAAAACACGTTCTCCTTCAACAATTCGAGTGCACGTCTGCCCTCAGTGCTGATTGACAGGATATACCGGTTTGTGTTAGTGAGGCTCAAACTGGATGTGTCGGTATGTCCAAATTGAGGTTAACAGGTTAATATTCACTTGCAAGACAGAGCATAAATGTTATAAGCAGCCTCCCTAGCTTCATTTCCAGGTTTTACATGTGATGTTTTTGCCCATTAACGCTTCATAAATTAAAGTTTGCAGTCCCATTCTACAGATTTTATTCTAGGTCTATCACCATTTTGCAACAAATACATATACTAATATGTATAAGATAGGGTATGAGGATCAAAGAAAACACTGAGATTGAACAACAATCTCTAATAATCAGCCCTTCTTAATTGGTATTGTCACGGAAACCCTGGTGGCTGACCGCAATTGGCCTTCTAAAGGGTGCCAGCGCACAGATCGTGCGAACTCTGGTCGCAGTCAATGCGCAGGAACCGTTAAGAATTAGCCGCAGACAAACCAGAAGGGAGCCTGTGAGATACGGGTAATTACAACTTCACACACTGGTTCAGGGTAAACTGCCACCACCGCGGTTACCATGGGACCGAGGAGCCCACTGACTGACTAGTCCTGCGAATAAAACGGTTAAACACACGATATTCTGTCTAGCCAACAACAAACAAACAGTAGCGTATCTTCAGAGACCTGGGATCAGTTCTGTGTGTGCTGATAAGCAGGGTAGCGGACAGTGAATGACTTGGATAAAGTCGTTTATTCACAGCAATATAAATAATTAATATATACAGACAATTATTAAAATCAACAATTATTAAACCAGTAATAGCCAGTATAAAAAATAAAAGAAGGGAGAAAAATACTTAGGGTTTGTGGAAATATGTCCTTTCATGGGAAAATCATCAAGTTCAAGCAAAACGGTTTCAAGTTCTTAAAGCTCTTGGTTTCAATCAAAGTTCAGCAGAATTCTTTGTTCCAGGTTAAAGAAGATGGCCAATCAAGATGGCCGCAAGCACATGTGTCCTTTGTTTCAGAGCTTCATTCAAAGTTCAGCAAAATGGCCACCAGCCCTATGTCCTCTGGCTGGCAGCAGGATGTTCTCATATGGATGGAATGGGAGGACTCAAGCCCGCCTGCTGGCTCTGTGCTTTTAATGAAGCTGGTTTGGGGGTGTGGCAATGCCGGCCCCCTCTGAGCTACCAACAAATGACAGTTCATTCCCTCTGAGAGATTTTAGAGCTAAACTTATGAATTGCTGTAACTCCTGAACCGTACACATTATATTTAGGGGGGTAAGAGATTCATACTTGTTGGAAAATACAAATTAATATGACATTAGACATGGCTAAGCCAGCAGGTCAGGCTCCTGAGAAGATTCATATCTCAATACCCGGATGTGCCATCACAATGAATTTCATATCAACCCGATGGCCAGATGTTACCGAACAAGACTATATGAATATCATAGCTGTGCGATATACGGTTTTCGTATACCGACAGGAAATCCTACCACCCATGCTTTCTTATGGCCCGTGCTCGGTGCCGTTGAGTCTGGAGTGGGAGCAGGTTTTGAATAGCCCCCTGCTGGGATTAGCTTCCTGGCTCTCCAAGTTATGAAAGGCCCTGTTGGCTCCTTTAATTAACATCTGAATGTGAGATCAGCTTAGACAAACTATGAGCCAGTCTTCCTGCCAGCTGCTAACAGGGGAAAAAAAAACTGTCTATTTAAAAAAAACAGCAATGTCAGTCTCTAAATTGCTGGCCTGACTACAATCAAGGGCAATCGGCGCAATAAACCGATTGCGTTCTCGTTTCTTACGGCTGTTCCGTGACAGGTATTATAATACCTAAAACATAACTTTTATTGTAAATACAAGGTCACTTCCTGACTCGCGTCAGGGAGGGTATTAAAAAAAAAACGTTTTGGAAAAGCACTTAGAAAAGCGCTTTTAACAAAAACACCCACCCAAGCACCGGGAAATGCACAAAAAAAAACGCGTCCAAAAACACCCTAACGTGAATGCTAACGTGAATGGAACGCAATGTGAACAAGGCCTTAGTGACATAGTAGCAGCCGGCTCTGACTTGGGCAGTTACTATGTCACTTATACATTGCACTTTTTAGCACTGCACCTCATTTATTTTATTTTCCTGATGAAGCCTTAATCATTTAATAGGTGAAACATGTTGATTTGTATGAGTGATTGTGTGTTAGTTTGAGAATGAAATCCTTTATGCAGCTCTAAGTTTGATAGACCATACTGCTAGTTACATCAGGTGTCTGTATTGTCAGATTGATGAGCGATTTTATATGGGGTCTAGCCCGCACCTACTTGGACTGCATGATTACTGTCTACTGAGCATATGGGTGTATACCAGTTATAATCTTACATCTAGATCAGCTCTACACCTACCAAGGACCTTTGCATATATATTAAGTGCAGGGTGCTGGTAGTTTTGTGCTTGCCTGTTGTATGCAGTGAATTGCATGTGATTATGTGCTATACTTAGTGAAATGCATGAGGATTACCTCATACTGTATTGCTGGATGTACTTCAACTACACGCATATATCCAGACCAACTCTATTTTCTAAGCACTACTGCATATATTTGATTGCAAAGTGTGTGCAGTTCAATAATCAAATGTGATGAGCAGGTGTGTTTCATCCCCTTTTTTTGGTGGTGGTTTTGACTTGTATTTACAATAAAAGTTATGTTTCGGTATTATAATACTAATTAAGAAGGGCAAATTAGGGATTGTTGTTCAATCTAAGTGTTTTCTTTCTTCAATCACCATTTTGCCAAGGATTAGCTGCCCAATGAGTTATGGGAGAACTATACATTAGGATTAGCAATGTTCGGTGAAGGAGTGTGCACTAACATCAGTTAAAAAATACTAACACTGCTATGGATAAAAGCAAACAAGATGTATCCAACAATCAGGTAACTTACACTCCTATTCCATCTCGCACTCATAATGTATCGACTTGTTTCCTGAATGAATGATATGATTTTAACAAATAGTTAAGCAATCAGTGCAAATATGACAGGGACAGAAGGGTATAAGCCAATGGGACACTTTGTAAAACACAGTGTATGAGTACGGATAGTCAGGTACATTTTTATTTTTCTGTAATTCTACTGAAATGGGTGTGGTCTGAAGTAATACAACACATTCTAGCTGTAAAGGTTAAACATTGAAAAGATTGCTCCTGGCAATTTTCTGGATTTAGAATATAAGAAAATACTTTTGCCATCTCTCAGTCAATGCATTAGCATAACATGCAAAATCATGGCAATTTATGACATTCTTCATAAATATTTTGTCTCACGATTTATGTGTTTTGACTCTTAGAGCATGTATTTCATTAAGATGCTCATAAACAACTCTGGACAAGGTTCAAGAGTCTACTAAACATTTACGTTTAGTTAAACTGGTTTTGTTTTAAGCCGCTAATTCCTTCTGCATCAATCTTCCTTAAGGGTCCGTTTCCACTAGCGCGAATTCGCATGCAGACAACGCGGTACCTTAAATCTACGCCCTGTTTGGAGGCTGATATTCCTGCCAGAGCACAGATTTCACTCACCGCCACCGCACACTCCCACCGATTGCGTCACTCACTCACCCTGTTGTCAGTATGACAGCACAGCACTGGGAGCCAATCAGGAGCTGATTTTATTGGCTCCTGACCCTGTCATCAATGTAAGCCAATCTCATTGGCTCACATTGATCACAGGGTCAAGAGCCAATGAAATCAGCTCCTGGCTGGCTCACAGAGCTCTGCCATCATAGAGATGGCAGAGTGGGTAGCCTGAGGCGAAAGGTGTGTGGTGTGAATGGTGGTAGAGGCGATTCGTTGGTATGTGCTGGTTTTTGGTATCAGCAGTCTCTGGTGTATAAGGGGGCAGAGGCCGCTGGTACTGAAGGGTTAATCCGAGTAAGAGATCACAAATGTGGAAGGCTTTTTGAATGTTTGGTGCTATACAAATGAGAAATGACCTTCCATGTCTAGATAGTTGTAATTCATCTGGGGTACAACAGGGTGACTGCACCAGGTCTTAACATGGGGCACACACACCCGGGAGGCTCGTAATTTGGCTCAATAGGTAATGCCACAATTTAAATGTGCAGTACTGTGGCTGCTTGATTCTCAGCCCTACCCCCAGGCAGCTCGCTCATACCAGCCTGAGTCTCCTGGTTGTTACTACCTGTTGTTGTGAGGGTAATTAGCAGAGCTCCTCCTCCTCAGTTGTAGCTCACTGCTGTTAAAGAGGAGCTGTCAGCCATACTATCTCAGAAAAAAAAATATATAAATACATAAATACTTGCTCACTTACATATGTATAGCACTGTCCACATTTTGATTTTAGTGATTTCTCTACAATAAAAAAAGAGAAAATCCTTCTTAACATTTCCCATTTTTAGTGTGGCTATTTTGAAGCCATTCCTGTTTGGTCATGCGCACTGCCGTCACACCAACTGCTCTGCCAGCGCTCCTGCCCTTGGTTCTAATCCAGGGATTTTTGGTGGCCAGTCACAAGAGAGGATGTCTTCTACATTGTGGTCTCACCTGCTACAGGTATCATTGATAAAGGCTTTATCATTGGCAAAATACTGTAGCCACAAAATGCAGGAGGCAGCTTTAGTTCTCAGCACCCTGTGCAAACAGGTCTCAGCTCTAATAGACACTTTAGGCTGCTTACACACTAAGACGTTACAGGCGCACGTTAGTGCGCCTGTAACGCTCCCCCAACGCACAGCAATGTAACACAAGTGGGCTGTTCACACAGCCCACGTTGCGTTACATGTAACGCTGCACGTTCTCCGGAAAGTGCAGCATGCTACGGCGTTGGAGCGGCTATAGCCGCGTTAGACTGTTTGCACATGCGCAGTGGGGGCGGAGAGGAGGCGGGGAGAGCCAGCTACAGTAGCCGCGCACATGGCTACTTAATATTCACTGCACTGGCGGCCGCTGATTGGCCGGCGGGACCACGTGATGCGGAGTGTCTCGCTCCGCATCACGTGGTCCTGCTGGCCAATCAGCGCCACTCTGGGACACATAATAGGAATCGAGCCGCCTGACGCGGCTCACTCTACCGTCCTCACTTGCAGCGCCATACGTTGTGTTAGGTGCACGTTATGCGACCTTAACGTAGCACCTAACGCAACGTCTTGGTGTGCAAGTAGCCTTAAAGGACAACTGTAGTGAGAGGTATTTGGAGGCTGCCATATTTATTTCCTTTTAAACAATTGTAGCCTGTGTGTGTCACTGCTCAGACACACACACACAGGCAATTGTGCCTGGCCAAAAGCTGCAGCCTGGAAAATGCTGCTGGCAAGAGAGAGTGGACAGCCAGGATCCAAAATGGTCACCAGCTGCAGAAGAGGTGGAACCAGAGCTGTGAGGGGAAGAGAACCCGCCCCCAGGGGGAGGGCACAGAGAGCCTGTGGATGACTTGGCTTGTTTTTGAGCATGCTCAGTGAAGAGTGGCAGTTAAGGAAACTGGTCTGAGGCGGCTAGAGCTGTGGTGTCACAGTTTTTTTGATGGCTGTGAAGATGCTGAAGCTGTGAGGTATGAGGCACTGTGTGAGAAGCTGAGAGAAGATGGAAGCAGTGGCAGCTGACAGGAAAAGAAAGAGATAATGAGGCAGAAAGAAAAGTAAAGCAGTAAGGAAAGGAGAGAGAATACTGGAGATCACACAGTGATAGAGCTGACAGGAGCCTGGAGAAAGAGACAGGGAGAGACAGATAGCAAAGCTGAAGAGATGATGGACTGTGTACAGCAATACAGCATATATGAGAATGGAGCATACAGCAAAATATAAACCTGTCACTGAAGGAAACAATAGCAGATTTACACAAGAAGGCCGGTGAAATATGTCTGACAAATTGTGTATGAACTGTTCCTAAGTCAAGCCAACGCCACTGAGAGTTTGTATGTCCCTCTGAGTACAGAAGCTGGATAAAATGTAAATATGTGTATATGAGGCCTACCTACACTCATTCTGCCGGAGCTGTAGACTGTAGTACACGTTGTCAACAATTGATTGAATCTATAAAGGGATCAGCCAGCACAGAAAGTTATAAAGAAATTCAAAGATCGTCTATCTGAAAAGTAAATACATTAAACGGCTGACATAAGGCCATGTGAATCTGTGAGAGAATTAATAGAGACGAATGTTTACATGGAGTTCTTTTGGTTTGATACTGTCTTGTTGTGGATTACAATTTTTGATCGACTACAGGAAAACAGAGACTTTATTCCAGAAAGGATGGAGTGATGGGAGTTGTCTTTTGAGTTAAAGTGAAGAAAAATGAATACATCTGCTTTGATCTTACCACTTCAAGATATATCTAAAATAGAGCACTGAGATGAACTTAAGCATAGACTGAGACTGTATAGTGCGGAGAAGTGCTCAGTAAGGTGTTACCAGCAACATTTAGTTAGATAGAGAGGAATTTGTCTTTACTGAAAAAAGAAGCTTATTCATGTGCTTAGTTACTGAACATTATTCTTACTATTTAATACACATATTTATCAAAAGAACTTGATTGGTGTCCATAAGAGTTCTTTACAGTTCAAGCATTACAGAGGTGTTACACAATACCAGTTGCCTGGCTGCCCTGCTGATCTATTTGGCTGCAGTAGTGTCTGAATAACACCAGAAAAAAAACAAGCTGCTAATCTTGTCAGATCTGACAATAGTGTCAGAAACACATGATCTTCTGCATGCTTGTTCAGGCTCTATGGCTATAAGGAAAAGGGAATAATTATGGCATCCTCCATATCACTCTCCTTACAGTTGTCCTTTAAGGAGTTATAGTTCACCACCACCCACAGCTGCAGCCTCTGGTGACCAAGTAGAATCAATGCAGTTGGGAGTCATGTGGACAGCACTTACCTTTGAAGAAAGGTTAAGGAGAAGGAGAACCTGGGTCTACATTGTGGAGCTGAAGGCCACTTCTTCAGTACCTGTCTATTTCGACCTGCAGATAAGGGACTTGTTACTAGAGTTTTAGAGCCTCAAATGGTGATGGATCCAAGTAAACATTTGCTTGTGCCTGTGTCATTCTAGCTACCAGGAAGAACTATTAACACCACAGCCACTGTGAGCTCAGGAGCAAGCAGTTGCAGGGGCGTAGCTTGGGGTGGGGAAGGGGGGGGGTCATGTGCCCCCGGGTGCTGAGTCCCTAGGGGCGCCCAGCCGTGACAGTGAGGTTTTTTTTTGTATATTTATTTGCCAGCGGTAGGGGCAAGCGCGGAGAAGGGGGAGCGGTAGGCACTGCAGCGGGGAAGGGGGGACATCTCGCCCCCCTTCCCTCACCTTAGGGCTCCCCCTCCCTCCCCCCCCCTCCAGATATGAGCGGCGGGCGGCAGGCCGGCAGAACACTTACTTTATTTCCGGCGGAGTAGAGAAATCTGTGGGCTGCTACTCTGGTCTAGTCTAGAGCAGAGTAATGGCGCACAGATCTCTCTACAGCGTCGGGAATAGAGTAAGTGTTCTGCCGGCTCGCCAATCGTATCTGGTTGGGGAGCGAGGGAGGGGGAACTGTAATGTGAGGGAAGGGGGGGAAATCATCCCTCCTTCCCCGCTGCAGTGCCTACCGCTCCCCCTTATCTGCGCTTGCCCCTCCTGCTGGGTGGGGGGGAGACACCTGGCTACATATAATGGGGACAGCTATACCCCTGACTACACATACTGGGCACATATACCCCTGGCTACATATATTGGGGACATCTATACACCTGGCTACATATACTGGGCACACATACCCATGGCTACATATATTGGGGACACCTATACCCTCGCTACATATACTGGGCACATATACCCCTGACTACATATACTGGGCACCTATACACCTGGCTACATATACTGGGCACATATACCCCTGACTACATATACTGGGCACATATACACCTGGCTACATATACTGGACACCTATACCCCTGGCTACATATACGGGGCACCTATATCCCTGGCTACATATACTGGGGGACACCTATACCCCTGGCTACATATACTGGGCACATATACCCCTGGCTACATATTCTGGGGACACCTATACCCCGGCTACATATACCCCTGGTTACATATATTGGGGACAGCTATACACTTGGCTACATATACTGGACACCTACAGTGGTGTGAAAAACTATTTGCCCCCTTCCTGATTTCTAATTCTTTTGCATGTTTGTCACACTTAAATGTTTCTGCTCATCAAAAACCGTTAACTATTAGTCAAAGATAACATAATTGAACACAAAATGCAGTTTTAAATGATGGTTTTTATTATTTAGTGAGAAAAAAAAACTCAAAATCTACATGGCCCTGTGTGAAAAAGTGATTGCCCCCCTTGTTAAAAAATAAGTTAACTGTGGTTTATCACACCTGAGTTCAATTTCTGTAGTCACCCCCAGGCCTGATTACTGCCACACCTGTTTCAATCAAGAAATCACTTAAATAGGAGCTGACACAGAGAAGTAGACCAAAAGCACCTCAAAAGCTAGACATCATGCCAAGATCCAAAGAAATTCAGGAACAAATGAGAACAAAAGTACTGTAATTGAGATGTATCAGTCTGGTAAAGGTTATAAAGCCATTTCTAAAGCTTTGGGACTTCAGCGAACCACAGTGAGAGCCATTTTCCACAGATGGCAAAAACATGGAACAGTGATGAACCTTCCCAGGAGTGGCCGGCCGACCAAAATTACCCCAAGAGCACAGAGAAAACTCATCCGAGAGGCCACAAAAGACCCCAGGACAACATCTAAAGAACTGCAGGCCTCACTTGCCTCAATTAAGGTCAGTGTTCACGACTCCACCATAAGAAAGAGACTGGGCAAAAATGGCCTGCATGGCAGATATCCAAGGCACAAACCACTTTTAAGCAAAAAGAACATTAGCTCGTCTTAATTTTGCTAAAAAAACATCTCAATGATTGCCAAGACTTTTGGGAAAATACCTTGTGGACCGACGAGACAAAAGTTTAACTTTTTGGAAGGTGCGTGTCCCGTTACATCTGGCGTAGAAGTAACACAGCATTTCAGCAAAAGAACATCATACCAACAGTAAAATTTGGTGGTGGTAGTGTGATGGTCTGGGGATGTTTTGCTGCTTCAGGACCTGGAAGGCTTGCTGTGATAAACGGAACCATGAATTCTACTGTCTACCAAAAAATCCTGAAGGAGAATGTCCGGCCATCTGTTCGTCAACTCAAGCTGAAGCGATCTTAGGTGCTGCAGCAGCACAATGACCCAAATCACACCAGCAAATCCACCTCTGAATGGCTGAAGAAAAACAAAATGAAGACTTTGGAGTGGCCTAGTCAAAGTCCTGACCTGAATCCTATTGAAATGTTGTGGCATGACCTTAAAAAGGCGGTTCATGCTAGAAAACCCTCAAATAAAGCTATATTACAACAATTCTGCAAAGATGAGTGGGCCAAAATTCCTCCAGAAAAAGACTAGTTGCAAGTTATCGCAAACGCTTGATTGCAGTTATTGCTGCTAAGGGTGGCCCAACCAGTTATTAGGTTCAGGGGGCAATTTCTTTTTCACACAGGGCCATGTAGGTTTTGTATATCCCTGGCTACATATACTAGGGACACCTCTACCCCTGGCTACATATACTGGGGACACCTATACCCCTGGCTACATATACTGGGGACACCTATACCCCTGGCTACATATACTGGGGACACCTATACCCCTGGCTACATATACTGGGGACACCTATACCCCTGGCTACATATACTGGGGATGCCTATACCCCTGGCTACATATACTGGGCACATATACCCCTGGCTACATATACCCCTGGTTACATATATTGGGGCAGCTATACACCTGGCTACATATACTGGACACCTATACCCCTGGCTACATATACTAGGGACACCTATACCCCTGCCTACATATACTGGGGACATTATACCCCTGGCTACATATACTAGGGACATCTATACCTCTGGCTACCTATACTGGGGACATCAGTACCCCTGGCTACCTATACTGGGGACATCTATACCCCTGGCTACCTATACTGGGGACATCTATACCCCTGGCTACCTATACTGGGGACATCTATACCCTGGCTACCTATACTGGGGACATCTATACCCTGGCTACATATACTGGGGACATCTATACCCTGGCTACCTATACTGGGGACATCTATACCCTGGCTACCTATACTGGGAACATCTTTACCCCTGGCTACCTATACTGGGGACACCTATACCTCTGGCTACATATACTGGGGACACCTATAGCCCTGGCTACCTATACTGGGGACACCTATAGCCCTGGCTACCTATACTGGGGACACCTATAGCCCTGGCTACCTATACTGGGGACATGTATACCCCCGGCTACATATATTGGGGACATCTATACCCCGGCTACATATACTGGGGACATCTATACCCCGGCTACATATACTGGGGACATCTATACCCCGGCTACATATACTGGGGACATCTATACCCCTGGCTACATAAACTGGGGACATCTATACCCCTGGCTACATATACTGGGGACATCTATACCCCTGGCTACATATACTGGGAACATCTATACCCCTGG
The DNA here is from genome assembly GCF_040937935.1 of Hyperolius riggenbachi. Lineage (NCBI taxonomy): Eukaryota > Metazoa > Chordata > Amphibia > Anura > Hyperoliidae > Hyperolius > Hyperolius riggenbachi. The sequence goes on from NC_090646.1 coordinate 239,748,430, forward strand.
CTACCTATACTGGGGACATCTATACCCCTGGCTACCTATACTGGGGACTACTATAGACCTGCCTACTTATTTTGTGGAGACCTATACCCCTGGCTACATATACTGGGGACATATACAACTGGCTACATATACTGGGGACACATATACACCTGACTACCTATTCTGGGGACACATATACACCTGACTACCTATTCTGGGGACACCTATACCCATGGTTACTTCCACTGCGGACACCTATAGGCATGGTGCCAGACTGCTGCCAGATTAACTGTATTTTTAGGGAACCGCTGCTGCCAGATTAAGTGTATTTTGGGAAACAGCTTCCAGATTATATGTATGCTGGGGGAACTACTGATGCCAGATTATGTCTATTTTGGGGGAACCATTGCCATATTATCTGTATTTTGGAGGAACCTCTGCCAAATTACATGTATTTTTGGTGAAATGCTGTCAGATTACAGCAAAGAGACCTTTTACGTCACTGCTAAGGTCATGTATATTTGGCCCCACCCATTACCACACCCACATTCTGTTGCTTGGCCATGGCCCTTTTTTGGCGTGGTGCACTAAGCGCTGCAGGTCCCTCCATGGAGAGCGCATTAATAGTCTTTGTCCCCGGGCGCTGAAAGCTCTAGCTCCACCTCTGTACAGTTGTTTCCTAGATACTACATTTGCTGCTTACCACCAATTCCCAATGCAACATCGAAAAAAAGCCTATGCTTATCTGTCTGGCAGATGGATCTTCCATCCGCTCTTCCATCCGCCCAATGAATTTACCAGACACACACACACTTGTTTACAATGAGGTAATGAACTTTGTCCTGACCCTTCACAGCTCCATCCTATTTATTTATTTGAGATGTACACTGGCTGTTTGTGTGTTATTTATCCAGCTGGATTACATCTCATCCTGTTTTCAGAAGAAGTTGTTACTCTGGGTTTCTGGTAAAAGAAAAAACTTCAAAACTTTGCGCCAAGCACATTGACATCTTTATCCCACCACAACTATTTTCCCTTCTACCTCAACAAGTACATAACACTTATGAATACAATTATGAGACAGAGAAGGAATTAAATCACCAGCTGTAGTGCGAAAATAGGGAGGTGGAACTCACAGTGCTTGTAAATACCACCTCAAAGCAAGTGCTGCCACTGATGACACAGCGACATACTGAATGACTGTGCTACATTTATTTGGGGTACCCACTTCCAGGAGATGTATACAACCACACAAAGCAGACTCACCAGTTCAGTGGGTAACATTATTATTATTATTATTATTATTTCTATTTATATAGTGCTGACATCGCCTGCAGCACTTTACAGAGTATATAGTCTTGTCACTAAGTGGGGTTCACAATCTAATCCCTACCATGGTCCATCAGAATCTAGGGTAAGTTAGGGGGAAGCCAGTTAACATATCTCTAGGTTTTTGGGATGTGGAAGGAAACTGGAGTGCCACAGGGAGAACATACAAAGTTTGTGCTGATAGTGACTTGGCAGGGATTCTAAGTGGGGACCCAGCACTTCAAGGTGACAGTGCTATCTACTACCCCAGCGTGCCACCCAACATTGTCCAGCTCTACCAGCACCAAGGTAGCAGAAAGCAGACAGCAAAGTGCTTCAGAGCAAAGAGGTACCACTTCCACCTCAACCACCCAATCACAACATCTACTGAAAAAGGTTCCAATAAACAACCCAGGATATTCCATACCTGCAACAACAATCCAGCAGTAGTTGCTACTTATGTTGATCTTAGGTTGGGCTTGTCTTCATCTGAAGCAAGAGAGGACAGCAACAGACCTTGGCTGGCATCACTAGGTCAGGAGCATAGCAGCAGTGATGATAATTTGCAGTTAAATCACAGCAAGCAGTGCGGCTCCAAACTAGGTCAAGGGAGAAAAAAACCCCAGGCTGTGAGAGGCCCATTACAAAGTACAAATGGTAGACTAAGAAAGTAGTCGACAAATTCAAGAAATTGCAGCAAGCATCAGTAGGATAAGACCAGTGTCATGCACCTACCCAGTATGGCTTTTAAAATTTTCTCTCTGTCATGTTGAGAATCAAAACAGGTCCTGTTGACCCAGTCATAGGTGGTATTAATGTGCTCTCTCAAGGCATGGAGTCTAAGTTGCAATGAGTGTTTGCCAAATCACACCACAAGGGATTATGGGCTGCTACCCGTAGTGGGCAATGGACAATTTGGCTGCCTGGTGGTCATGACCCATCAGATCACAACCCCGTGGATTGGCCCACTGGTAGCCAAGGAGAACAGGAGCTGTTGCAATGTGGAGTAGTTCAGGTAGACACTGAAGTGAAGTCTGGAATGAAGCTGAGGTTCAGGGATGGCAGATAACTGAAAAACAGGCTGTCTTGGTGTTAAGCCAGGGGATCAGTAGATGGCCAAGCAGGAATCATTTGGGAACTTGTGGTCTTAAATCCCAAATTAAACAGTACCATAGCTTGCAGTGGGAGCACTGTTAATTTGCAAGTGAACGTTAGGGATAAGAGGTAAAAATTTAAAATTCAATCTTGCAGTGAATCAGGCTAATTTTGCTTACTTGACTTTTATGCATATTTGTCAGCCTATTTCCACAAGGTTTCCAGCAGATTTCTGACAAATTTTAGCAATATTGCCTTTGAAGGATATCACCCCATATTTCATCTTTAAGGCCTCTTTCACACTTGGACGTTACGTTTTAGGGGACGTTAAGGTCGCATAACGTGCCCCTAATGCAACGCATGGTGGTGTTGAAGTTGGACGTCAGATTGAGCCGCGTTATGCGGCTCTTGGTGCGCTGTTTTCGTTCTATCTATACCGATAGAACACCTGCACCAGGATAGTGATGGAAAAGTCCAGATCTTTTCAAGGATTCGGGTGATTCGAATTGGATCATTGAAAAGATCTGGGTCTTTGAACCGAATCATTTGAATCATTTTACTAGGGAAGCAAACTGGGGGTGAAATGACTAGCAGGACACGACTTTCCCTGCACTGTACATTCTGTATGTTCTTGTTTCTTCCACACAGACATCCACTGTGAACCAAATCATTTATTGTGATGATCCGGATGATTCGACCCACATATAAGATCCGGATCAAATGAACGATTCATTCATGATCTGGACAACACTACGAGTCCAGGTTACTTCACCACAGTGCAGTGAATATTAATTAGCCATGTGGCTAGTCACTGAGCATGTGCAAGCAGTCTAACGCAGCTAAAGCCCAGTATAACGCACAGCATGCTGCACTTTCTTTCTACGTGTAGCGTTACAATGTAACGCAACGTGGGCACTGTGAACAGCACATTGATTTTTCATTACTGTGAGCTGGGTTGCGTTAGAGGCTGCTGTAACGTGGGACTTTAACGTCCCACTGTGAAAGCAGCCTTAAGGATACCCGAAGTGACATGTGACATGATGAGATAGACATGTGTATGTACAGTGCCTAGCACACAAATAACTATGCTGTGTTCCTTTTTTTTTTACCCTCACTGATGAGAAATTCCCCTTTTTAAACTCTTTCTTGCTCTTAGAAACCATTTTCTGCTAGGAAAGTGTTTTATAGTTGGAATTTCTTATCAGTGAGGGTCACACTGTAGTCACTTCCTGTCTGAGTCAGGACTGAGTCAGCCAGTTACATACCTGATATTTAACTCTTTCAGGCAGAGAAAGAAAAAAAAGGAACACAGCATAGTTATTAGTGTGCCTGGCATTGTACATATACATGTCTATCTCATTATGTCACACGTCACTTTGGGTATCCTTTAATAGCAAAGCTGCCTTACATGCTTTAACCACTTGCCGACCGCACGCTTATACCGTGCGTCGGCAAAGTGGCAGCTGCAGGACCAGCGACGCAGTACTGCGTCGCCAGCTGCAGGCTGATTAATCAGGAAGCAGCCGCTCGTGCGAGCGGCTGCTTCCTGTCAAATCACGGCGGGGGGCTCCGTGAATAGCCTGCGGGCCGCCGATGGCGGCTCGCAAGCTAAATGTAAACACAAGCGGAAATAATCCGCTTTGTTTACATTTGTACGGCGCTGCTGCGCAGCAGCGCCGTAAGGCAGATCGGCGATCCCCGGCCAATCAGCGGCCGGGGATCGCCGCCATGTGACAGAAGACAGCCTGTCACTGGCTGCACAGGACGGATAGCGTCCTGTGCAGCCCAGATCTCCCGGGGGAGCAGGTAGGAGAGGGAGGGGGGAGAATGTCGCCGCGGGGGGGGGCTTTGAGGTGCCCCCCCCGCAAAATGCCTGCAAGTAGGAGCGATCAGACCCCCCCTGCACATCATCCCCATAGGGGGGAAAAAAGGGGGGCGATCTGATCGCTCTGTGTGGCCGCGGATCTGTGCTGGGGGCTGCAGAGCCCACCCAGCACAGATCCAAACAAACAGCGCTGGTCCTTAAGGGGGGGTAAAGGGTGGGTCCTCAAGTGGTTAAAGGACAACTGTAACGAGTGTTAAGGAGGCTGCCATATTTATTTCATTTTGAAGTGAACCCAAGGTGAGAGTGATAAGGAGGCTGACATTTATTTCCTTTTAATACCAGTTGCCTGGCTGTCCTGCTGACCCTCTACCTCTAATACTTTTAGCCATAAACCCTGAATAAGCATGCAGCAGATTACCGTATTTTTCAAGATATAAGACGCTCCGGGCTATAAGACGCACCTAGGTTTAAAGGGTAAAAATCAGGGGAAAAAACAAAAAACTAAAACCTGGTGAATCCAAGGTCCAGGAGCGTCTTATGGACATTTTTCCCCCTAACTGTCTCAAAGCTACACTAAACTTCTCCCTGCTGCCCACAGTTACACTACACTCAGGGAACCATTGCCCCTCCCCTAGTTTAGGTAGCATTAGCACCAGTATAGCTAGTCTTTCCCCTAGTATAGGTAGCCTTTGCCTATCCCCCACTGTATCCATAGCCTTTACCCCTCCCCCGCTGTATAGGTAGCTTTTGCCTTTCTCCATTGTATAGGTAGCCTTTACCCACCACACCTATAGGTAGCCTTTGCCCCTCACCCCACTTGTAGGTAGCCTTTGCCTTCCCCCCTCTATAGTTAATACCCCTCCCTTCACCAGCCGCCGCTCATTTACCATTTGCCCCGGGCGCTCTTCTCCTGCATGAAATCTGCTTCATCCAGGCAGCGCTCATTTGCCATCTGCCCTAGCGATCCCCTCCGGCATGAAGTTCGCCTCTTCCGGGCAGCGCTCGTTTGCCATCTGTTCCCCTCCTGCATGAAGCCAGCCCCCTCCAGGAACCAGACCCGGCGATCCTCTTCTGCATAAAGTCGGCTCCCTCTCGCAGTACTTCTCAGCGGCACAGTTCAAAGTGACCCGCGGTGATATCGACCAATTGCAGTGGCCACGGTATACAGGAAGTAACCAGTGATGTCACTTCCTGTATACGGCGTCCTCTGCTATTGGGCAATTCTCGCTATCACCGCAGGTCACTTTGAAGTATGCCGCAGAGAAGCGCAGCAAGAGTGAGCTGACTTTATGCAGAAGAGGATCGCTGGGTCAACTTCATGGAGGGGGCTGGCTTCATGCAGTAGGGGATCGCCGCGGCAGTTGCTTGGAGGGGGCTGACTTTATACAGAGGGGCATCGCCGGGGCAGATGGCAAACGAGAGCTGCCTGGAGGAAGCGGACTTCATGGAGGAGGGGATCGCCGGGGCAGTTGCCTGGAGGGGGCCGAAATTATACAGAAGGGGATCGCCGGGGCAGATGCCAAACGAGCGTTGCCTGGAGGAAGCGGACTTCATGCAGGAGGGAATCGCCAGAGCAGATGGTGAACTAGCGGCGGTTGGATGAGTAACTGCTTCCCTGTGCACTCTGCATTACTTTTTACCGTACATTTGGAATGTAAGACGCACTCACTTTTTCCCCCCAGTTTTGGGGAAGAAAAAGTGCGTCTTATATTCCGAAAAATACGGTAGGTGTTTCTGACATTGTCAGATCTGACAAGATTAGTTGCATGCTTGTTTCTTGTGTTATTCAGACACTACTGCAGCCAAATAGATCAGCAGGTCTGCCAGGCAACTGGTATTGTTTAAAGGGAAAAAAATATGTCAGCACTATATTGTTTTCACTTTTCACTTCAGTTGTCCTTTAGGCTACTTACACAGTAGGACGTTGTGTTTGATGCAACGTTAAGATCGCACAAGCGGCCCTAACGCAACGCATATACAGTTTCACAGTGCGACGTTAAAGTCGCACGTTAGAAAATGTATTTACTATGGAACGAAAACGGCGCATGCGGAACATTTACAAAAAGGAAAAAAAATATTACTGAGCATGCGCAACACAGTAATGCAGCAGATTCATTGCTAAACGCACAGCATGCAGCACTTTTTAATAACGCTACACGTTACACACAACGCAACGTGTGCACTGTGAATGTCGCACAGACTTTGCATTGCTATGCGTTACTCTGCGTTAAAGTATTTTATAACGTGCAACTTTAAAGTCGCACTGTGAAACAGCCCTTAATTACCAAATGTGCTAGGTATGTCAAGGAAGATAGTAGGAAGAACTTAAGAGTCTTAAGACACAATTAAAATTGTTCAAAAATAACTTTTTGAAAATCTTACAGTTATTCTAGGAATACTGATTGCTACATGCATTTAAATGACAGATTTCTGAAGTACCAAACACACAAAGGGAAATACTCACTCCCAGTTAGGAGAGGGGCAGATGAGAGGGAATATCCTGCACGCTGGTGCCCCCTGCTGGTCATATACCCATTGTCTATATGCAACTGAAGCCCTCTCCAACGACTGGCTGAATTGCTCAGCCTCTGCTTAATTGATCACTGCAGACTAGGTGTAACGTGTGTGTGAACTTCTTATTGGCTTATAAGCAGCCTGCAGGCTTTATAAAGCAGCAGAAAACTGTTTGGGAGTGAGTGTTTCCCTTTGTGTGTTTGGTAAGTTTCAGAGCAGTTGGGGACAGGCTCTTGGGGGTGGCAGCTCCAGGGCTTAACTGCGCTCACATATGGTGTTACATGCTGGTTCTGGGGCCCCGGGCAGTGAGAGTTCCCGGGGCCCCAGGCTGGCTTGTGCACCATTGTTTTTAGATTTCTGAAGTATGCATAATATTAACATGTTTTTGCAAGTTTTTCCCGCCTCCAAAGTTTCTTGTCACAGATTTAAGCTGGTATAGCCAGAAATTAGAGCCCGGAGTGAGTGGGGTTGGGCACCCTGATATTTATGAATCAATAATAAATATGGGGAGGGAGGTCTGGAAGAGAGGGAAAGTAAAGTCTCCGCCGTCTATACCATGAACAGGGGGTTCATCCCCACCTCTGGTACCCAGGAGAGGTGGGGTAACTACCCCCACACCTGTGGGTAGTGTCCCGAGGGGGGTGGATTATGGTTAAATCTGGTGGGTGGCCTTTAAAAAAAATAAAAAAAAGGGCCACCAGATGTACACCACCCAGGTGAAATGGGTATAGAGGTACTGAAAACTTTTTGCATTTTTTTTTTCAAGAAATTTCAATGGCTGACAACTTAAGAGGTTAATTGCAAAGTCACCATACATGCTAGAATCTCAAAATTTGCAGTGTATGTTAACCACTTGCCGACCAGGGGATTTTTCACTGATCGGTGCTGCGTGGGCTCTACAGCCCACAGCACCGATCAGGAGTGGGGATGTCCTGCTGGGGGGGGGGGGGGGGTCTGATCGCCGCCGGCTGCAGTTGCTTAGCGGGGGGGGCTCTTCAAAGCCCCCCTCCGCAGCGTTCTCCGCCGTCTCTCCCGCTCCCTCCCTCTCCCTCCCCCTGTGAGCTGCGCAGGACGGATTTCCGTCCTGCGCATTGAAGGATAGGCTTCAGCCTATCATATGCCGGCGATCCCCGGCCTGGCGATCAGAGGCCGGGGATCGCCGATCTGCCTTACGGCGCCGCTGCGCAGCAGCGCCGTATGATGTAAACAGCGGGGATTTCTTACCCGCCTGTTTACATTTTGCCGGCGAGCCGCGATCGGCGGCTCTTCGGCTGTTCACGGAGACACCCTCCGTGAACTGACATGGAAAGCCATGGTAACCCGCAGACGACCAGTTTACGCCAATCGGCATTAGCTGGTCGTCAAGAGGTTAAGAAGAATAGTGGCAATAGTGGAAAATTGATTTTAAAGCTACGATAGGAAAAAAGCATATTTAACACTCATGCCGTCTACGGCAGTATATCTATGCCATGCAAGACTTCAGCTCCTGCCCAGGGGCATATATATATATGTGACATTCACAGAGTGCTGTTAGATTTGCATTGTCACGTGTAGCATTATGGAAGCGCACTGCTGCAATGCATTACCTCTAAACGCACATGTAACCAGGCACAGTAAAGCATACTTTTCATTGATTGTATGCTTTCCTGTACTTGCTTAATGCAACAGTAACGTAGCGTTAAATCTGCATTACCACTTTTTTGTTGTGTTGCGTTGTAATATTGCATATCAACTTTACAACACAATGTCCTACTGCAAACCTAACCTCAACCTCTTAATGCCCAAATCATAGCTACATTTGCCAGGGATCTTATAATAACTTTTCTTGAAAGCTACAGGCCTGGTGCACACATGGCAGAAACACTAACGTAGCGGGAAATGCTGCGTTTTTGCCGCTAATAAAAGTCTATGGGCCGCAGGAAAAACACATGTAAAAACCGCATAATGGTTTTACAGTATGCGTTTTGCAAAACACTGGTTCTGTTGCATAATATGCAGGATGGCTGCCAAAACGCACATAATGAAAGTCAATGGGAATGCAATGGTATGAGTTTTCCATGCGTTTTCAGTGTTTTTATATGCGAGATTGCTGAAAAGAGTTTAGTGAGGCATTTTAGTTTTGCATATGCGTTTTTAATTAGCAAACCGCAAGCGCGTAAAAATGCTGCAAATTGCATCAAAAATGTTGTTACAACAAAAACGCAACGCACATGCCAAAAAACGCAACCTTTCATGCTATGTCATATGTGAACCCAGCCACAAGGTCTTTTTTTTCTCTTGTTGCTGCTGTTTTCCATAAAGAGGAGCTGTCAGCCATACTATTTCAGGAAAAAAAACAAAGTAGATAAATACTTGCTCTACATACATAACATATGTATTGCACTGTCCACGTTATGATTCCTGTGAATGTTATAAAGGAAAAGTAGAGAATCCTTTTCTAGACAGTTTTCCATATTTACTGTGGCTATTTTGAAGCCAATCGTGATGTAATATCCGCCCTTAGTCTCCTTTGCCTGATTTGCCCGCCCTTCACTATAGAAAGTGCATTATTTCAGCCTGAGAAATTTTGGCCAATCAGAGAGGAACAGAGGTGAGGGAGGGGAAAACCAGTGCTGGGCCGAAATTACGCATCGTATATCAATGTAAATTTACGCGTAAGCGCTACGCGTAAATTACGGTCTTACGCGTAATTATTTACGTGTAAGCAGTAGAGTGGTATCGTAATTACACTGTCTACCGTAATTGCTAGGTATGCGTAATTTTACGAACACTTACGCGTAATTTTACGCGTAATTACTAACGTAAAAACTCCCCTTTTCTAAGAGTAGCCAATCAGTCAACATCCTAAGCAACCAATAGTATCTTCTCCCGCCCTTCAGTATAAGCGTACGTTTTGACGCATACGAATGATATGTACGCAATAACTGTCACATTGACGGCTATTGCGTACATATCGTCCGTATGCGTAAAAAAATACGCATTAATGGGTATTACAGCACTATGCGTAACATCGTAGTGTAAGCGCCTACATTACAGTATCCTTACGCGTAACTGCGTAAGTTTACGCGTAATTACAGTGATGTACCGTAGATAATTTCCTATGCCGTAACCGTAATTGCGTAATGCGTAATAGCGTAAAATTACGCGTAATGATCCTTAAGCGTAGATTTTTTCATTACGACCAGCACTGGGGAAAACAGGAGGGAAAGAGGCTTCAGCCAATCAGGCTGCATTAGTTAAGTCTGAGGGGAAGTTATATATATATATATATATATATATTTTTCTCATTTCTCTTCACCAACTTACGGCTCATACACACATCAGACTATAGTCTTTGGAAACTGAAAGATCACAGACCAATCTTACCACCCTTCATGTAGTATGAGAGCCATACTCTACACAGTCTTTTCTATGGAGTTGAACTCCACATCAGAAAAAAATCTTTGCAAGATGCTGCGCACAAAGATGCTGTACAGACACAAAAGATCAGTATCTGCAAAAGATCTGTTCCTGCCAAAAATCCGTTCCTGCAAATTGCAATGATAGTCTATGAGATCTGCAGATCATCATACACACATGATTTAACTGACATTCATCTGCAGATCAGATCCACCAGGATGGATTTTCAGATCTGCAGATGATTGCTTGATCTGCAGATGAATGTCAGTTAAATTGTGTGTATGATGATCTGCAGATCTCATAGACTATCATTACAATTTGCAGAAACGGATTTTTGGCAGGAACAGATCTTTTGCAGATACTGATCTTTTGTGTCTGTACAGCATCTGTGTGTGCAGCATCTTGCAAAGATTTCTGTCTGATGGGGAGTTCAGCTCCATAGAAAAGACTGTGAAGGTATGGCTCTCATACTACATGAAGGGTGGTAAGATTGGTCTTTGATCTTTCAGTTTCCAAAGATTATAGTCTGATGTGTGTATGCACCTTTAGACTTTTGTGCAGATCCATCACATAAAATAAGAAAAACATTAAAAGGACAGGTTGGAATGTAGGTACAAAGCCAAGGAGGGTGAATACTTTTTCCAGCTCTGAATACTGGCTGTCTAAGTTACCGCATAGAGTAAGTCAGTTAATTGGCTGCTAAGAGCTGGAGAAAAATACTGAACACTTTTGTTTGATTTAACAAATGCATAAATCTTTGTGAATTGCAATTTCTTGACATTTCCTGGGCCATTTACCGCACAAGTCGATAATTTACCTCACTAGTCGGTAATTCTCATTTTCTGTGCGGTAATAGGTTTAGTGAAATGGAATTTTTGAAGGTGTTCGGTAAAATCAGCTGTTTTCTCCATTACTGAATGTGGTAATGATTAGTGAATTGTGAATTGAGGCCATGGCATGATGTAAAGCAAGATATTTCAAGCCTTTATTCAGGCATGTGCCTACAGGCGCCTGATGATGGAAAGGCGGCTCACTCCCCTACCGTAGTGCCTCCTTACCTCCTTCCCTTTGCAGAGTCCCGAGCAGAGCATAAATGAGAGGTACTCACCCAGCTCTCGGCATCCCACTGATGAGATCTCCCTCCAGTCGGGGGCACCACTAGATTCTTAATACTGAGGTTTCCTTAGGCTACCTTATACTAAGGGGTGTCTGTAGCTACCTATGACTAGTAGGGAAAGTAAGGGAGAAGTGGAAGCTAGGCCAGCCAGCACATCTGTGGTGCAGTTCAGCAGGTGTTTGTAGGTTTAGGAGGGCGAAGTCTAGGGTGCCAGGACATCTGTGCCTATAGGCTCCTGTGAGTTAAATCCGGGCCTCCCTTTATTTGTGATAATTTTGATGGTCATGGCTTACAGCTTATGAGAACCCTAAATCTCAGACCATTTGAATATTGTGAAAATGTTCAATTTTCTAGGCTCATCTGCTAATTACACACAAAAGAAATGCTCATTCCCTAATAGCACTCTGCTACTTATATATAGTCTGCAGACTGCCCGTCAGCCAATAAGAAGTGCAAATACATTACACCTAGTCTGCAGTACTTAATTAAGCAGAGGCTGAGCAATAGAGTTGGGCCGAACGGTTCGCCTGCGAACGGTTCCATGCGAACTTCCGTGGTTCGCGTCCCGCAGGCGAACGTTTGCGGAAGTTCGGTTCGCCCCATAATGCACCATGGAGGGTCAACTTTGACCCTCTACATCACAGTCAGCAGGCCCAGTGTAGCCAATTAGGCTACACTAGCCCCTGGAGCCCCACCCCCCTTATATAAGGCAGGCAGCGGCGGCCATTACGGTCACTCGTGTGCCTGCATTAGTGAGAGTAGGGCGAGCTGCTGCAGACTGTCTCTCATAGGGAAAGATTAGTTAGGCTTAGCTTGTTCCTGGCTGCATACCTGTTCTGTGAACCCACCACTGCATACCTGTTCAGTGAACCCAACACTGCATACCTGTTCTGTGAACCCACCACTGCATACCTGTTCAGTGAACCCACCACTGCATACCTGTTCAGTGAACCCACCACTGCATACCTGTTCAGTGAACCCACCACTGCATACCTGTTCTGTGAACCCACCACTGCATACCTGTACTGTGAACCCACCACTGCATACCTGTTCAGTGAACCCACCACTGCATACCTGTTGAGTGAACCCACCACTGCATACCTGTTGAGTGAACCCAACACTGCATACCTGTTCAGTGAACCCAACACTGCATACCTGTTCTGTGAACCCACCACTGCATACCTGTTCTGTGAACCCGCCACTGCATACCTGTTCAGTGAACCCGCCACTGCATACCTGTTCTGTTCAGTGAACCCGCCACTGCATACCTGTTCTGTTCAGTGAACCCGCCACTGCATACCTGTTCTGTTCAGTGAACCTGCCACTGTATACCTGTACTGTTCAGTGAACCCGCCTTTCACTTTAGGCCTGTCATTTAGCATTCAATGTGATTTCTGCCCTTAAAACGCTGCTTTGCGTCAAATCCAGATTTTTCCCGGGGACTTTTGGCGTGTATCCCACTCCGCCATGCCCCCCACCAGGTGTTAGACCCCTTGAAACATCTTTTCCATCACTTTTGTGGCCAGCAGAATTTTTTTTTTCCCCAAAGTTCGCCTCCCCATTGAAGTCTATTGCGGTTCGCGAACTTTTCCGCGAACCGAACGTTTCGCGGAAGTTCGCGAACCCGGTTCGCGAACCTAAAATCGGAGGTTCGGCCCAACTCTACTGAGCAATTCAGCCAATTGTTGGAGAGGGCTTCAGTTGCATATAGACAAAGGCTATATGGCCAGCAGGGGGCACCAACGTGCAGGAAGCTCCCTTTCACCCCCCCCCCCCTTCCTCCTAACTGAACTGCATAAGGAGCTGCAAATGAAGTTCATCCACCCCCAACCCCCCCCCCCCCCCCTCTACCTCACCTCACCTCAGGCTCTCCTCTCAGCGCTGCCCACTGAAGTCTATGCAGGTTCAGCAAACTTTTATGGAAGTTGGCAGGGGAGCCTCTAGGCATAGGCAGTACAGGCCATTGCCTGGAATGCCATTGGTCCTGGGGGGCGCCATGTTGCTGGATTAAGCCATGCCCCCTGGATGAAGCCACGCCCCTGACTAATCCCCGCCCCCACAGGTGTTCTATCACTTGCTTCTAATGCATCTGCTTAGCGTAAGTTGCAGGCAGCTGCCACTGTGTCCCTCTGTGCCTTGTACATCCCCCCCCCCCTGTGCCTCCTTGTGCCTCCTTGTGCCTCCTTCTGTCTCCTTGTGCTTCCTTCAGTCCCCTTTGCCATGTCTGACCCCCTGTTTGTCCTTCTGTCTCCCTTTATGCCTCCTGTCTCCTTTTGTGCCTCCTTCAGTCCTCCTGTGCCACCTCTGCCTCCTTCTGTCCCCCTATGCCTCCTTATGTCCCCTTGTGCCTTTCTTTGTCCCCATGTGCTACCTCTGCCCCCCTATTCCTCCTTCAGTTCCACTCTGCCTCATTCTGTCTCCCTGTGTGCCTCATTCTGTCTCCATGTGCCTCTTCAGTCCCCATGTGGCACCTCTGTCCCCTGCACCTTCCTCTGTCCCCCTGTGCCTCTTTCTGTGCCCCTTTGTGCCGTATTCTGTCTCCCTGTGGCTCTGTCTGTCCCCCTCTGCCTCCTTCTGTCTCCCTGTGCCTCCTTACACCCCCTGCCTTCTTCTGTCATCCTTTTGTTGCTCCTTCTGTCCCCCTTTGTGCATCCTTCTGTTCCCCTTTGTGCCTCCTACTGTCTACCTGTGCCTCCTTCTGGCCCCTTTGTGCTTTTTTTCTACCCCTCATTGTGCCTCCTCCTGTCTCCTGTGTGCCTCCTTCAGTCCCCCTGTGCCTCCTTATTTCCTCCTGTGCCTCCTTTTGTCCAGGAATGGTCGTAGTCAGTCAACTTCGCTACGCTGGAACTACGCGTTTTTTTACACAATTACGCTTCACCAAACTACGTCTTCTAAATAAAATATTTGCTTCGTATGCATTTCGTAGACTACGCGTTAAAATACGCAATTACGCGTAGTGCGAAGCGTAGTGTATGAAGATGCGTATTCCCGCATGCAGAAAATTTTACTCATTAATTCCTCTTTAAATGCTTATACCGGGAACTCTTCTATTCGTACATTCCCCTTTACAACGCGTGCATTTCTAAGCATGCAATCGCACGTGAAAAATTAGACGCGAGTAACGCATTTCACTACGCAATACACATGATAACTATGCATAGTGGGCGTAAGCTACGGGTAGCGGTACTTCGCTATGCGTAAATTCATAAGCGTAGTTTTGAAACTTCACCTACTAACTACGATGCGTAGATGCGAACTACGATGCGTAAATTCGTACTGGCATAGTTTCTGCTCATCCCTGCTTTTGTCCCCCACTGTGCCTCCTTCTGCCCCCCTTTGTGCCTCCTCCTGAAACACTGGGGCATTATGATTATTTTCATGGAGGGGGGGTGCCACGGTAGGGGGAGAGGGGGTCGGAGGCGCCACAGGTTTTCTCACCTGGAGTGACAAAATGGCTAGAGGCGCCCCTGAAGTTGGCATCCGCGGTCCCTGGACCCAAAATCTGAGGTTTGAACCATCTCTAGCTAGTGTTAATGCACATAATGTAGGCCATTGGCCACATGAAAAAACACATTTGTTTGCTTTCTAAATTGTGCGTTTTTGAAATGCAGAACTTGCTGCATATTTTTCCAAAACACATCTAAAATGCACATAATGTATGTCAATGGTGGCACAGAGGTGTGGGGTTTTATTGTTTTTTTTTTTTTATGGGTTTGTTTAAAAACCAAGTTTGATCTATTTCTGCTTCCTGTTGACTTCCTAGTGATGAGCCAGAGAGGACATCCAAAATGTGTGCTTATATGGGCCACATTCCCAAAAAAATGTCAAAATGCATATCAGAAACACACACAAAACCGCACTTGCGAATCATACATGCAAAATGCAAACACAGTAAAAGGCAAGCAAAATGCATGTGCGAAACGCAAACACACTCAAAACACATTTCTTTAGGTGGGAAAAAAAAATGCACAAACGCAAAAGCAGCAAAACGCAACCTTTCACGCACAGCCTATTGTGTTTCCAGCCTAAAGCAAACTCTTTGAGGCTTGCAACACACACACACACACACACACACACACACACACACACACACACACACACACACACACACACACACACACACACACACACACACACACACACACACACACACACACACACACACACACACACACACACACACACACACACACACACACACACACACACACACACACACACACACACACACACACACACACACACACACACACACACACACACACACACACACACACACACACACACACACACACACACACACACACACACACACACACACACACACACACACACACACACACACACACACACGTTAATACAAAGCCTGCATGCTGCAAGTTAAAATAAAGCAATCCTTTGCAATGCAAAAATGTGAACAAGCCCATACACTTGTATTGGCAGTAAGTAGATATGCAGAATTACTCTGCAACACATTGGGCTCTATTCTCAAAGACTTCCCGCATGCGGTGAAGTGCATGTGGGAAGTTACCGACCAAAACACCGCCACATTGAAATTCTCAATGTTCCGCATGTTTTTTCCGCATGCGGAAAAAGTGTGGTAAAAGTGCGGGATTAAAAGTCGGTATTTTCCGCAATAAAAGATCAATTCTCAAAAATGTTCAGGCGCATCATTTCGCCGTTAACCAATTTTTTTTTTTTTCTTTTTTTTTAAATCACCTACAAGTAGTAGGTGATATATTCTGCATCCCATTGACTTTGACTGGAGGCGCTGTGCTTGCTGGACTTAACTTTTTTTTTTTTTTAAACACTTTTTCATGCGACCTTTTTACGGCATGATTCCCGCATGAATAATGGCTGTTTCCGCATCTTTTTTTCCGCATGCGGAAAATGTTAGAGAATGCTGAAAAAAATGCGGAGTTTACCGCTGGCGGAAATATAGCGGTAAAATTTTGCGGAAAAGTTTGGTCTTTGAGAATAGAGCCCATTGGGCTCAATTCACAATTTTCCGCATGCGGTAAACTACTTGTGAGAAATTTGCAACCAGAATAAGACCATGTTGTCATTCACAAAATTTTAGATGGAACAACACAAAAAGGGGGCCAGCACCAGTATAAGAGTAATTAAGCTCATCAAGTCCTGTAATTAAACAGGTGTGTGCAGAAGAAGGATCCCCAGACACCTAGGCAATATCCAACAAAAGCAAGATCCCCATTATGGGCTGGTGCACACCGAGCGGCTTTTTGGGCGTTTTCAGATCCGCTTGCGGCTGCGGATCTGCTTGGTCAATGTATCTCAATGGGGTGGTGCACACCAGAGCGGCAGGCGTTTTGCAGAAACGAAAAATGCCTGGGTGAGGCATTTTTTTGGATTTCGGATGCGTTTCTGCCTCAATGTTAAGTATAGGAAAAACGCAAACCGCTCTGAAAAACGGCACTTCAGAGCGGTTTTGCAGGCGTTTTTGTTACAGAAGCTGTTCAGTAACAGCTTTACTGTAACAATATATGAAATCTACTATACTGAAAACCGCAGCAGCAATCCGCAAAACGCTAGCAAAACGCCTCATAAAAATAAAAAAAAGCGTTTAAAAATCTGCTAGCATTTTGCGGATCTGCTAGCGGGTTTTGGTGTGCACCAGCCCAAAGACTGCAACACACAAGGTATTACCAGAAAATATACAAATGAGCTTTATTGTCATAATCAGTTACACAAAAGTATAAAAATTTAATGCCAGTTTACAACTGTTACCACACTTTTTTTCCGCAATATACCCGCATCCGAAAAACATGCGAAAATGTTAGTGAATGTGGAAAAAATGCGGAGATTTCCGCTGGCGGTAATTTAGCGGTAATAAATCCTTGGTACTTATCCGTTAGCCGGGCGCATCCGGCAGGTGGCGACAAAACTCCACCAGAGTTACATATTTCCCTACTATCCATGTCGGCCTGGAGGGGAATAGCAATTAGCGCCACCTGCCGGATGCGCCCGGCTAACGGATAAGTACCAAATTCTTTAGGGTACCGTTTCCACTATAGCGTTGCGGAATCGCCGACGAATCACCGCAGGCAAATCGCGTGCGGGTGCGATTCCGCATGCGTTTTTGCCGCGATTTCGCATAGGTTAGGTTGATGCGATTTTAACCATGTCACTGCCTGTGTGAATTAACATGGGTACCTATGCGAAATCGCATGCGAATTCGCGGCAAAAAAACGCATGGGGAAACGCGATTTCCCTATTAAATACATTGCGTGCGATTCGCCTGCATTCCACACGCAGGCGAATTCTGAGGGCTGTGCCATGCAGAAAAATCCTGCACAGAAAAGCGCACAGCAAAACTGACAAGTGGAAACAGGCCCATCCACTTGTATTGGCTGTGCGAATCTGCATGCGGGCAACGCATGCGGATTCGCGATAGTGGAAACGGGCCCTTACCGCATGCCTGATTGTGAATAGAGCCCAATGATGCAGTGTGAAAGGACCTAATGGGCTCTATTCACAAAACCATGTGCGGTAACTTTTTTTAGGTGAAAATGTATCAACTCAGGCAGCACCGCTAGTTTAGTACGGGAATTCCCCGATCTTTTATCGCAAGTGTAAACTTTTTATGAATTAGCACACAAAAGTCTAAAATACCGATGCAGTGTTTTCCATCCAAGATTTTTTTTTTTTTTTTTTTTTTTTTTTTTTTTTTTCCCGCAAATGTTTTATGAATAGAGCCCAATTATCACACTTTTACAGCATGAGGCAATTTAGGGAGGAAAAAAATTGTGAATTTCAAAATTGAGATATTTTGGTCGGTCTTTATCACTACGTAAATTACCTCATGCAGTAACTCATTGTGAATAGAGCCCAATGTTTTACAGAAACACATTTGTGCCTCAGAAACAGCACAAGCATTACATAACAAGTATGGGGTTTCAACAACCCTATACGGCAATCAGGCGTACACACAGTAATTATATTAAAAACCAGAATTGCTGCTTTACCCTACCCTTTTTGTTTGTTGTTCTGTTGCACTCAAATGTGATTGGTTGTTGCAGGAAAACAAGGACTTGATGACAGGGTTCCCAGTTTTATCAATCATTGACAGAGGCTGGGA
Organism: Hyperolius riggenbachi; assembly: GCF_040937935.1. Lineage (NCBI taxonomy): Eukaryota > Metazoa > Chordata > Amphibia > Anura > Hyperoliidae > Hyperolius > Hyperolius riggenbachi. Next base: position 239,766,766 of record NC_090646.1, read on the forward strand.
GTGACCATTCTACTGCTGCCTTGTATTTAAGCTGTGAAAGTATTTGGCATCTTCTCTACAAAAGACACTTCGTGTGGAAACTACACTATCAAAATGGGAACTGCAGGAAAAGTAAGATTATTTAAATCAATTGTTTTAAAATAATTGTGCATATTTACGCTGTCCTTAAAACAATGACTTTGCAGACAGCAGACTGTAGGGATAGAAGAGAGAAAGCATTATAACATAATTATTTACAACACAATAATTTGCAAAAGTCTGTTAGTTGAAAGCTGATGCCTAGTGAAGAATTATGAAAGCTTTTATTGATTTTAGAGAAAATATTTGATTGTTTATATCTCTCTCTGCTTTTAATACTACTGGCTGAGAACATGTAAACCAGTTCTGATAATGTCAATATAGTAAACGAGCTTGTGATATGTGCTTGTTGCAGCCATGTGACAGAGAAAAGCCTAATATCATACACCTCAGAAATCACAACTGTGTTCCTTCATTTTACTTCAGTAAGGCCTAGTGCACACCAGAGCGGTTCGGCAGCGTTTTCAGATCTGATGTGGAAACGCTAGGGTAATGTATTTCAATGGGGTGGTGCACACCAGAGCGGGAGGCGTTTTGCAGAAACGCATACTCCTGGGCTGCTGTAGATTTTGGATTGCGGAGGCGTTTCTGCCTCATTGTAAAGTATAGGAAAAACGCAAACCGCTCTGAAAAATGCTACATCAGAGCGGTTTGCCAGGCGTTTTTGTTACAGAAGCTGTTCAGCAACAGCTTTACTGTAACAATCTGTAATCTGCTGTACCAAAAACCGCAGCACAAAACCGTAAAACGATTCAAAATAAGAAAAACGCAGCTAAAAACGCTAGCGTTTTGCAGATCTGCTTGCGGTTTTTGGTGTGCACCAGGCCATAGTGACTATATTCAACACACACTGAAACAAATAATTTTAATAAAGTTAAATTGCAAAAAAAAACAACTCACAATTGATGGCAACTTTTAAGTCTAAGCTTTAAATCACACACTTAATTTTTAATAAATCTGCTTTATTTTTAGTGTTGACACTGTTTAGCTCAGGGGATCATTCAGAAACAGTGTTATCAGTCTACCGACAGACTGTATACACGCTCTACTATCGCTGGAACGCCCGCCCAGTGGGAGGGTCTGACGGACCCGTTGTTTCTTATAGTAGTGCGTGTGTACGCACCTTAAGGCCTCTTTTCCATGGATGTGTGCTCAGCAAGCAGTTTGAGAGGCTTTTCACTGCCTATCCACTGTTCTTGGAAAAGGGGCCTTAAAGAGGAACTCTGGCGAAAATGTAATAAATTAAAAAAAAAAAAAACAACCTTCATTTTTAGAAGAATTATGTATAAATGACAGTCAGTGTTTGCCTATTGTAAAATCTTTCCTTTCCCTGATTTACATTCTGACATTTATCACATGGTGACATTTTTACTGCTGGCAGGTGATGTCAGTGGAAGGAGCTGCTGCTTGCTTTTTGGCTGTTGGAAACAGCTGTAAACCGCTATTTCCCACAATACAAGGTTCACAGACAGGAAACTGCCAGGACCATGGTCCTGACATCACACTGTGGGAGAGGTTTCACAGCAATGTCAGCCATACAGAGCCCCGATGATCAGTTTGTGAAAAGGAATAGATTTCTCATGTAAAAGAGACCATCAGCTACTGATTGGGATGAAGTTCAGTTCTTGGTTACGGTTTCTCTTTAACCACTTACCGACCGCCCACAGCAATGCGCCCATCGGCGGCGGCGGGCGTGGTTATACGGCGATCGCGCCATTTGTGACGCGATCAGCCGCCGGCGACAGGCTTCCCCCCCCCCTGCGCAGTAACCCGCCGGCCGTTCGGAAGCGCCGGCGGGTTACTAGATGCCTGATCGCCGCTACAAAGTGTATAATACGCTTTGTACTGTATACAAAGCGTATTATACAGGCTGCCTCCTGCCCTGGTGGTCCCAGTGATCGAGGGACCACCAGGGCAGGCTGCAGTCACGCAGGTAAGCACCCAAGCACACTGATCTGCCCCCCCCCCCCCTCTGATCGCCCACAGCACCCCTCAGACCCCCCCCTGCCCACCCCTCAGACCCCTGTTTACACCCAATCACCCCCCTAATCACCCATCAATCACTCCCTGTCACTATCTGTCAGCGCTATTTTTTAAATTAGTCCCTAAACTGCTCCCTGGGGGCTCCTGATACCCCCCCCCCTCCACACCCTCGGATCCTCCCCAGACCCCCCCCCCCCCCCCCCCGTGTACTGTATACATCTATCCTCCCCTGTAATCACCTGTCAATCACCACCTGTCACTGCCACCTATCAGATCAGACCCTAACCTGCCTCTTACGGACATCTGATCACCCTCCCACACCATCAGATCGCCCGCAGACCTTCCCTCAGATCACCTCCAAAGTGCATTGTTTACATCTGTTCTGCCATCTAATCACCCACTGATCGCCCATCAATCACCACCTGTCACTGCAACCCATCAGATCAGAAAAAAATCTTTGCAAGATGCTGCACACACAGATGCTGTACAGACCCAAAAGATCAGTATCTGCAAAAGATCTGTTCCTGCCAAAAATCCATTCCTGCAAATTGCAATGATAGTCTATGAGATCTGCAGATCCTCATACACACATGATTTAACGGACATTCATCTGCAGATCAAATCCACCAGGATGGATTTTCAGATCTGCAGATGATTGCTTGATCTGCAGATGAATGTCCGTTAAATCATGTGTGTATGATGATCTGCAGATCTCATAGACTATCATTGCAATTTGCAGGAATGGATTTTTGGCAGGAACAGATCTTTTGCAGATACTGATCTTTTGGGTCTGTACAGCATCTGTGTGTGCAGCATCTTGCAAAGATTTTTTTCTGATGTGGAGTTCAGCTCCACAGAAAAGACTGTGTAGAGTATGGCTCTCATACTACATGAAGGGTGGTTGAATGGTCTGTGATCTTTCATTTTCCAAAGACTATAGTCTGATGTGTGTATGCACTCTTAAAGAGGAACTCCAGTGAAAATAATGTAATAAAAAAAAAGTGCTTCATTTTTACAATAATTATGTATAAATGATTTAGTCAGTGTTTGCTCATTGTAAAATCTTTCCTCTCCCCGATTTACATTCTGACATTTATTACATGGTGACATTTTTACTGTGGGCAGGTTATGTAGCTGCTTCTAGCTGTTTTGTCTGTTAGACAGCTGTAAACAGCTAATTCCTGTCTGTGAACATTGTTACATTGTGGCAGTTTGCCCAGAGTACCGCGGTACCAGAGTTTCTTGTGGGAGGGGTTTCATCACAAAATCAGTCATACAGCGCCCCCTGATGGTCTGTTTGTGAAATGCAATAGATTTGTCATGTAAAAGGGGGTATCAGCTACTGATTGGGATAAAGTTCAATTCTTGGTCGGAGTTTCTCTTTAAGGCTCATACACACATCAGACTATAGTCTTTGGAAAATGAAAGATCACAGACCAATCTTACCACCCTTCATGTAGTATGAGAGCCATACTCTACACAGTCTTTTCTATGGAGCTGAACTTCCCATTAGAAAAAAATCTTTGCAAGATGCTGCACACACAGACGCTGTTCAGACACAAGATCAGTATCTGCAAAAGATCTGTTCCTGCCAAAAATCCATTCCTGCAAATTGCAATGATAGTCTATGAGATCTGCAGATCATCATACACACATGATTTAACTGACATTCATCTGCAGATCAAGCAATCATCCGCAGATCTGAAAATCCATCCTGGTGGATCTGATCTGCAGATGAATGTCAGTTAAATCATGTGTGTATGATGATCTGCAGATCTCATAGACTATCATTGCAATTTGCAGGAATGGATTTTTGGTAGGAACAGATCTTTTGCAGATACTGATCTTTTGTGTCTGTACAGCACCTGTGTGTGCAGCGTCTTGCAAAGATTTTTTTTTATGATGTGGAGTTCAGCTCCATAGAAAAGACTGTGTAGAGGATGGCTCTCATACTACATGAAGGGTGTAAGATTGGTCTGTGATCTTTCATTTTCCAAAGACTATAGTCTGATGTGTGTATGCACCTTAAGTTTGGACAATTCAGTGGAATATGCCACATAGTGTCACATAGCGCAAGCGATACCCATATGATGCAGGGATATATGCAACTGCGAAAGATGGCAGCGCTATACAAATACTAAATAATAATAATTTGCCTCACCAGGATTGCACTTTTATTTAGCTTTTTTCTGACAAGAAGACACAGACACCCAGCACTAGGGGAAGAGGGAAACAAAGGTGAATGAGGGAGGGCTGGTGCACACCAAGAGGGCTTCTGAGCGCTTTTCAAATCGACAGTGATTTGAAAAGCGCTGGGCTAATGTTACCCTATGAGGGTGTTCCCACAGCAGCGTTGTGATTTTTTTTCAAAATCACAAGTATACTGCATGTAGCATTTTTTTTTTTTGAGCGATTCATTCAGAAATCACTCTGAAAATCGCACTCACTAATTACTAGCAATTGCTATTGTGATTTTTGACGTGCAGCACTAGCCCAGAGAGAGGAGTGGAGAGAAAATGAGAATAGCCTGAGGTGGAGTAGAGAGCTTATCTGTATCGCAGTCCCACATCACACAGAGGCTACTTGCCTGTAATAGGACTCATGTCCCGCTGGTCTCTCACACAAGTCAGAAAGCAGCCCTCCTTTAGTCTAGGGACCGCTAACTTGTGACAAACAAAAATTCTATGAACTCACCATACTCCTAACAGAATACCTTGGGGTACCTTCTTTCTAAAATGGGGTCACTTGTGGTGTTCCTATACTCCCCTGGCATTTTAAGGGCCCTAAACCGTGAGGAGTAGTCTTGAACCCAAATGTCTCAAAATGACCTGTGAAATCCTAAAGGTACTCATTGGACTTTGGGCCCCTTAGCGCAGTTAGGGTGCAAAAAAAGTGCCACACGTGGTATCGCTGTGCTCAGGAGAAGTAGTATATTGTGTTTTGGGGTGTATTTTTACACATACCCATGCTGGGTGGGAGAAATCTCTTAATGGACAATTGTGTGAAGAAAAAAAAATAAAAATCAAAACATTGTCATTTACAGAGATATTTCTCCCACCTAGCATGGGTAAGTGTAAAAACACACTCCAAAACACATTATACTACTTCTCCTGAGTGCGGCAATACCACATGTGTTGAACTTTTTTGCAGCCTAACTGTGCTAAGGGGCCCAAAGTCCAATGAGCACCTTTAGGCTTTACAGGGGTGCTTACAATTTAGCACCCCCAAAATGCCAGGACAGTAAACACACCCCACAAATGACCCTTCAAGATATTCAGAAAGGGGCATGGTAAGTCTGTGGCAGATTTCCTTTTTTTTTTTTTTTTTTTTTTTTTGTCACACGTTAGCAGATGGAAACTTTTTTTTTTTTTTGGTTTCCGTGTCATTTTCCGCTAACTTGTGACAAAAAATAAAATCTATGAACTCGCCATGCCTCTCAGTGAATACTTTGGGATGTCTTCTTTCCAAAATGGGGTCATTTGGGGGGTATTTATACTATCCTGGAATTTTAGCACCTCATGAAACCTGACAGGTTCTCAGAAAAGTCAGACATGCTTCAAAATGGGAAAATTCACTTTTGGCACCATAGTTTGTAAACGCTATGGGCTCGTTTCCACTATTGCGGTGCGGAATCGCCTGGATTCCACCGCTGATGAAATCGCATGCGGATGCGATTCCCCATGCGTTTTTTTTGCCGCGAATTCGCATAGGTGAGGGTATATGTGATTTTAACCATTTCACTGCCTGTGTGAATTTACATTGGTACCTACGCGAATTTGCATGCGAATTCGCGGCAAAAAAACGCATAGGGAAACCGCATGCGATTTCCCTATTAAATACATTGCATGAAATTCGCATGCATTCCACTCGCAGGCGAATTCTGCGGCTCTTTTGTGCGTTTTTTCACCGCTGAAAAAAATGCACCTCAACAACGCTACAGTGGAAACAGGCCCATCCACTTGCATTACATGTGCGAATCCGCATGTGTTGGACACAAGTGGATAGTGGAAACGAGCCCTATAACTTTTACCCAAACCAATAAATATACACTGAATGGGTTTTTTTTTTTTTTTTTTTTAATCAAAAACATGTAGCACAATAAATTTGGACAAAAATGTATACAGACATTTTTTACTTTTATTTGACAAATTTTATCACAGAAAGTAAACAAAATCATTTTTTTGACAAAATTCATGTCTTTTTTTTGAGGAATATAATAAAAACTAAAACTTGCAGCAACAATCCAATAGCACCAAAAGAAAGCTGTATTAGTGACAAGAAAAGGAGGTAAAATTCATTTAGATAGTAGGTTGTATGACCGAGCAATAAACCGTTAAATCTGCAGTGGTCTGAATGGGAAAAAAAGGCTCTGGTCCTTAAAGAAGAACTCCAGTGAAAATAATGTAGTAAAAAAAAGTGCTTCATTTTTTTACCATAATTATGTATAAATGATTTAGTCAGTGTTTGCTCATTGTTAAATCTTTCCTCTCCCTGATTTGCATTCTGACATTTATTACATGGTGACCTTTTTACTGTGGGTAGGTTATGTAGCTGCTGTTAGCTGTTTTGGCTGTTAGAGACAGCTGTAAGCAGCTATTCCCTGTCTGTGAACATTGTTACATTGTGGCAGTTTGCCCAGAGTACCGCGGTACTCAGAGCTTCTTGTGGGAGGGGTTTCAGCACAAAATCAGTCACACAGCACCCCCTGATGGTCTGTTTGTGAAAATCATTATATTTCTCATGTAAAAGGGGGTATCAGCTACTGATTGGGATAAAGTTCAATTCTAGGTTGGAGTTTCTCTTTAAAGGGAAGGTTCAGGGACAATAAAAAAAAAAAAATCCAAATCCACTTACCTGGGGCTTCCTCCAGCCCGTGACAGGCAGGAGGTGCCCTCGGCGCCACTCCGCAGGCTCCCAGTGGTCTCCGGTGGCCGACCTGGCCAGGCCGGCGGCCAGGTCAGGCTTCTTCTGCGCTCCATTATGTGTTTCACGCCAGCGCGCTGACGTCATCGGACTTCCTCCGGGCTGTACTGCGCAGGCTCAGAACTACTGAGCCTGCGCAGTACAGCCCGGAAGACGTCCGACGTCAGCGCGCCGGCGTGAAACGCAGAAGAAGCCCGACCTGGCCGGCGGCCAGGTCGGCCACCGGAGACCACCGGGAGCCTGCGGAGCGGCGCCGAGGGCACCTCCTGCCTGCCACGGGCTGGAGGAAGCGGGTCTACATGAAAAGGGCGCCTGGTGGAGCCCATATATATATACCAACTTCGGCTACAAAAAAGACGCTTGGTGTAGCCCATATAAAAACTTCGGCTACAAAAAAAAACAAGGCGCCTGGTGTAGCCCATATAAAAACTTCGGCTACAAAAAAACTCCGGGATGTGTTAATTACTATTTCCCCTCCAGGCCGCCATGGATAGTGGGGGAATGAAATAATTCGGCTTACAGTGCTTGTAGCCCATATAAAAACTTCGGCTACAAAAAAAAGTCAATAATATGGGCTACAGAGGGGCACCTTACTGTAGCCGAAAAAAATATGGGCTACAAAGGGGAGCCCACTTGTAGCCTATATCAAAACTCGGGCGCCCTTTTCTACACCTTGTAGCCCATATTTCCAGAAATAACATTGATGTCTATGGCGGCGCCCTTTTCATACAGGCAGCTCGGGCGCCCTTTTCAACCGATCCCGGAGGAAGCCCCAGGTAAGTGGATTTGGATTTTTATTTTTATTTTTTTTATTGTCCCTGAACCGTCCCTTTAAGGGGCGAAAAGACTGTGGTGTCACGGAACAGCCGTGAGAAACGTGGGCGAATTGGAAGGATCCGTGCAGTCCAATTTCTGATCGCTTTCTGGCTAAATTTGTGCAGCCATTACAGGAATCAGAACTGGGTTTTTTTTTTTTTTTTTCTCTTTCCCTCCTTCCACCAAAAGGGCACTAGCCTGCTCCGGAGTGTCCCTGGCTTCAAGCTGTGCTGATGGCCCATCCATCAGGTATAGTTGATAAGCAGGATGGCAGAAGCAATCTAGTTGGGGGGAAAAGTCAGACCCTCTGGCTCCCTCCCAGCAGGGGAGCTGACACGTAGCTGGCTGCCCCCAAACTTCAAAGAGCCTTTGCCTGGGAATGACCTGATATAAATCCCAGAGGTATCTCCTATTCCATAAACTGCTATATGTGTCATATTTTCTGTGTTGCCAGGCTGGCAGACCCTCCAAACAGAGCATGCTTGGCCCTATCTGGCGCTGGTTCTGAAGAAGTTTCAGAACATTCTGAGGTAAAGACTGCCAGTTAGGCAGTTTGAAAGTGCCCTGATGATACCACAGGGGTCCCACCCCTCATGTTTGGTATCAGGCTGCTGGGTAAATCGAGACAGACCTGAAAATGTTAGTAAATCTGCCCTGACCTGTACGGTTCTGTGAGATAGAGCCCATATATGGTTAGATATGATTTCTGGTCCCCAGGACAAGGGGAGGACTCATCTCATATTCTAAGGGGGTGTGTGGCTCCCGCCCTCACTCCCTTCTACTGGATCAGGGGCATAAGAATGGCAGAGGGACAAACTCAGTGTCCTCCACCCTGAAACCTCATCCTGATTTCATATGTGCCAGCTTGAGGATATGCTGGCATCCACCTGGTCTGAAATCTGAACTTTGATTGAAACCAAGAACTTTACAAGTTTTCCCACAAAAGGACATCTTTCCCGGAACTAAGTATTTTTTTTCTCCCCTTTATTTC